>NC_041359.1:20455112-20560112 GCF_900634415.1 Cottoperca gobio
ACTCTGTATGTCACTGCAGAAGAAACAATCCTGCTACACGTTTGCACATTACCACCAGAATCATTAACTGCATGTCTTTACTTAAGTATCTATACATTACTTGCCTATTCTTCTATTCAAACCTGAAAACTCTTGCCTTGCTGTTCTTGTTGCATGCCTGACTGGAGGGTAATCCTAACGTTATGAGTGCTTTAAGGGCTATTGATGGAGGGTATTTTCCACATGAAAATCAATGAACTTGAGTCGTGAGATTTGCAAAAACTGCATCTCCACTGTATTACCGTAGAATACATTAAAGTTATGCCAGCCATGCTCTTTAGATTCTCAGAGATCAGCATTTATGCATATTAAGGTGGTGAAATAGCAACTCATGGTGTAAAAAGAAAGGCTGTTACCCAAGCAGTTCTTACTGCAACATGTTGCATCACAGAGGGGTGTGGGTGCGCTTGGTTATAAAGCCCTTTTAACGGCCTCTTCTTAGCAAAGGAGCAGATTTGGCTCTTAGTGCTAATCCTCCTTGCATGAAAAGATGGCAAACATTAGGAGGGATATTTAGTCTGATTGTTGAAACTAGGTTACAGAGATTGGGAAAGGTACTTAATTATGGCTGCAGCTGCAGGAAAAGTTGAAGTTGTGGGAATTTTTGCATTTTGTGTGCGAACATGCACACCTGTATCTGTACGTGCGTGGGATTGTTAGCGTAACTATTTTTGCATGTAAAGTAAAGATGCATATACATGCATATGCCTAATTGTTCTTCTTGTGAAGTGAAGTCAACTTCTCAAGGAAGCTGCAGTTTGTTAAGTGCTCAGGATGTGCACTCGTGCGTCGCTGTTTCTCAGAGTGCCAGAATGCTTCAGTTCATATTTGCATGTCATACATGTAAATGAAGTTGTGATCGGCACTGCTGCTGACATGTTGTTGTTTTTCACAATAACTGCCACATGATATCTACTGAGAGCGGACAAAGATTAAAAAAATAAAAACCCTGTTGAAGTGCTGATGCAGTGGGAGGTGAGGTGACATTTAAACCCACGTAAGAATTAATGTGCAAGCCAGCATCCAGTGCAATGATTGTGGGTACAACATGGACTGAAAAGTTGAAACGGCAGATGGGAATAATACTATGGACTATGATACTCCATTGCTCAGATAAAGAATCTAAACTAAAGGTCTAGTGCAAGTGGAAGAGTTCATTGATTAAGTTACAAGGTTTGCATGCGTATTTGCATGAATTGTATTTAAAGTGCAAAATAAATCTCATATAAAATGTGTTACCAACAGAATATAAAGATTAAGAAATGAGTGAAGAAACTGCAAAGGCCGTGACCTTTCTGTTGCTCCTCACTGGTGCTTGTTTGTGATTTTGATTGGTTGCTCTAGGCAAGAACATCGATACTAAAATATACATATCATTTAAAGAAAAAGGTTATTCTATAGTCTCAATAGAGTTTCTTGGAAGAAAACAAACACTTATCAGCTCTCACAAGATCCACAGACGTTAAACTAAGTGGTAGCATATTGTATTTTCCCTTGTTCACCCCCGACCCAAACATTTGACCCTGACCCCTGTGAAGAGCATGCAGCGCGCCGTCTCCTCTGACACCCTGAGCACGATGTCGTTCAGCAATGCTGATGCCCAGTGCCATAACTCTGCCGCCCTGCATGATGTCAAGCAGCACCTCAGCCACTCCCAATCTATGATCCTGCCTGAGAACGGCAAGGTACTCACCTCTTTTAGAGCACATACACACAAGGTCTTAAACCGTGTGTACGGTATTCGCAGACATACAGAGGGAAATACAGCGAAATCAGTTTTCACAGAAAATACTGGACATATGCAGACAAACGAACACCGCTGATGATGCCCACTTCCTGTATTCCAGCTTGTTCATCCGTGCAGAGATTTCTCCTGTAATGTGGCCAACATCGTCGTGGAGCCGCCGTCTCCTCAGAGCTCTCCAGACAGCGATGGCTGCACGCCGGTGAGAAAACACCGCTTTTTACTTTTTGCAATGGAAACACCTGTACATGAGTTTGATGCTTTTTGTATTGTTCTTATATATACAGATAGACAGCTTTGGGTACACAATATATTTGACTTTTAAACTACTAAACTACTAAAACCACCATACAGAGGGTGTTTAAACTGGAAAATGTTTTGAACTCTCCTCCAAAACCTTTTCAAATGAATCCTGCGTACAAACCAATAATACAATTCTCCAGAATCCAAATCCAAATAGTGTTAGTCCAGGAGAAATGTTGTGAATATATTATGAGTTTGTTATACGTCCACCTGTTGTACATAGTCAGATATTAAAGGGACAATCCATTATTATTGCAAAAGAAAGATCTCACACTGATATCGTGTCAGTAAAAGTGCATCGAGTCTTTACAGACACAACTGAGCAGTTACTCCACAGGCAAAACTGTCCACAGAGAGGACTTTGGACTAATCTGAATAATTGTATCTGTTGCAATGGAGTTTTTCAAATGTAATCTTTTCCATTTCTGAAGCACAACAAACGAACGCAGCGGTGGATCTCATAACATATTCAAATAAACTAAACTAAATACTAATAGCTTTCCTCTTTCTCTTTTTTTGTGTCTTACATCACTGTCTCCATATACTGTATTGCACACATTTGACTCCGTAGTTAGTATTAATTATTTTCTATTGCACCTTAAACGGGGCCATACCGCAGTGGGAGATTTCAGAGCAGCTCCCCTCCTGCTATGTTTTTTATGAATGATGCAACATTCAAGTTAAATGGGTTCGCTCAGGATGCAGTGTATTACACAGAGGAAAAGCCCCTCTGCTGTATGTTACTGTTAACATTTCATTATTCAATCCATTCCTGCACACCCTGAGTGATGACATTAGTGTGACAGTAAAGATATTGCTGCTTGAATATTGCAGATTGTGCTTTAAACCCTTTTTTTAAATGTGTGCTCAGGAGTTGGAGAAAGCCGGCCTTTTGAACAAGACAAAGATCGCAGAAGGAGGCCGTAAACTAAGGTGAGGCTGCTCCCATTAAAGACTTCAAAACTGTTCCATTAGATTGCATCTGTTTGTATAAATGTAGTGTTCGAATAAATGAAGGGGAGTATGATTTGCTGGGCTGAATCCCATCTAATGATTTATACGTGTGTGTGTGTGTGTGTGTGTGTGTGTGTGTGTGTGTGTGTGTGTTTGTTGTGTTGCAGGAAGAATTGGAGCCCCTCCTGGGTGGTGCTGGTCGGGAACAGTCTGGTTTTCTTCAAAGATCCTAAATCACAGACACCTTCCAGCTGGGTAAGAGCTCAGATAAACTGTTTTAATGCTTTTAGTCCTGCTAATGTCTTTGCAGAAACAATAAATTAGTGTTAGCTTTCACACATTAGTTTTCTTTTCCAGTATATAATAAATAAAGTGCAGATTTTTTTATTTTGGATTGTAACATTGTGAAGTAACTCCTGAGGCCAACTGATCTTGAGCACACAGCTGGATATATCTGAGAGTGAGAGTGAGAGTGTGAGAGTGAGAGTGTGAGTGAGAGTGAGAGAGTCAGTCGTAATGTAAGAGTGAGAGTGTGTGTGAGAGAGTGAGAGTGAGAGAGTCAGTCGTAATGTGAGAGTGAGAGTGAGAGTCAGTCGTAATGTGAGAGTGTGAGAGTCAGTCGTAATGTGAGCATGAGAGTGAGAGAGTGAGAGTCAGTCGTAATGTAAGAGTGAGAGTGAGAGAGTCAGTCGTAATGTAAGAGTGAGAGTGAGAGAGTCAGTCGTAATGTGAGAGTGTGAGAGTCAGTCGTAATGTAAGAGTGAGAGTGAGAGTGAGAGTCAGTCGTAATGTGAGAGTGTGAGAGTCAGTCGTAATGTAAGAGTGTGAGAGTCAGTCGTAATGTAAGAGTGAGAGTGAGAGTGAGAGTCAGTCGTAATGTGAGAGTGTGAGAGTCAGTCGTAATGTAAGAGTGAGAGTGAGAGTGAGAGAGTCAGTCGTAATCTTTATCTTCATGGGTCTCTGTGCTGTGAAATGACACACACTGACTCTAGTGTTCCTAAAACAGGTCGTGAGAGTGTGAGTGTGAGTGTGAGTGTGAGTGTGAGTGTGAGAGTCAGTCGTAATGTGAGAGTGAGAGTGAGAGAGTCAGTCGTAATCTCGTAATTCATGGGTCTCTGTGCTGTGAAATGACACACACTGACTCTAGTGTTCCTAAAACAGGTCGTGAGTGTGAGTGTGAGTGTGAGTGTGAGTGTGAGTGTGAGTGTGAGTGTGAGTGTGAGTGTGAGTGTGAGTGTGAGAGTCAGTCGTAATGTAAGAGTGAGAGTGAGAGTGTGAGTCGTAATGTAAGAAACAGTCCAAATGGGAAGTAATTGATTGCCCACAAATTCGGTTTACCAAACAAAAACACCCAAACTCAATTTTTAGAAAATTACGAGTCGATTCTGACAACGATTAAGCAAAACATGTGTGTGTGTGTGTGTGTGTGTGTACCTGTTTATTGATTAAACAGAAACCAGGAAACAGTCGCCCTGAGAGCAGTGTGGATTTAAGAGGAGCAAAGCTGCACTGGGCCAACGACCTGTCAAGCAAGAAAAACGTCTTCAGGGTAATAAACAAGTGCAATAAGTAGTAACCCAGTGGCACGCTCTCAAGATATCATTAGATTATCTTCAAACACTCTCAAAACTGTTGTTATACAAATGTTCCGACTTCAGTCACCCTTTCATTTGAATTGTTGCAGTCAGCTGATATACAGTGAGGACAGTGAAGACATACGTAGTACAACATGGAATCATATTTCTGTCAGAAAAGGGTCTTTATCAGGGAGGGAAGTGAAAGGGGAAGCTTTTCTTTCACCCATTAACGCTCCAGTTACCCTCAGTGAGGAAGAGGAAGCAGTAAAAATAACATTTCCAAGAAAACAAATTATACATTTTAAATCATCATTGGGGAACTTAGCCGACAGTTCGTCACACATTAATATGGTGTGTGTGTGTGTGTGTGTGTGTGTGTGTGTTGTAGCTGAGGACAGTGACGGGCAACGAGTTCCTGCTACAGTCGGAGACAAACTCTCTGATCAAAGAGTGGTACATAACCATCCAGAGCGTCATCGACAGGCTGGTGAGACGCACAACACTCACTGAGTTGTACTTTGTAATGTGCCACCTCTCTATTAGTGGTGACATGGTTTCCCTTTGGATCAGTGTCGTTCCCTCAGTATATAAAGCTTATGTTCTCCACACACATCTTTAGCCTCTTCCTGCCTTCTTCTTTGTGTTTTATCTTTAGAAATGTCTTAAACTTTATAAACTATCTGATATTCATATCAGGTTACTGTTAAATAGGCTCTAAAATAAAGTATAATGTTGGTTTCTTAGGTAAATTACAGCTTTTTTTGTTTTGTTTGATGGGTTTTAATGTCGGAGTGCGAATGTTTTCTTAAACAGTATGTGCTGTCATTTCTTGTATACGATGTGTTTGACACAAGGAGCACTATTTCCTTCTGCCCGTCTTAAAGGACCGCGAAAACCCATTGGACAACGTCCTTCTGTACTCTCTGAGGCGAGCGGGCAGCGTGGAGCTGCTGGAGCACAGCGCAGACGAGGATGACAGGAGAACGGCGCGTAAGTCGTCACCGCGCGATGCCTCTCATCGCTCCACGCTGACTTCCTTCCTTCACATAAACCCGTGCCCGCCCTCCACCTCAGTTTACTCTCACTTCATCACCATCGCTCTTTTCTTTTCTGAACTTCCACACAGGCTTCTTACATCCTTCCATCCTCTCCTCCATCCTCTCCTCCATCCAGCCCACTTATATTTTCACGCGGCCCCCGTGGCAAATAATCCCCCCGTCAGTCCTGTCTCACCTCCGCCGTCGCCCGGCCCTCCCACTTTTCATCCTCACCACCATCCCCTCTCATCTGCTCTCCTGCCCGGCCGCAGCCCAACGCCCCACACTGACCTCCTCTTACTCCTTCTCCTCCTCCTCCTCCTCCTCCACCTCCTCCTCCATCTTTCCTCCCTCTGCAGTCCCTCGCTCGACGTCCAACCTGGAGAACACGGAGAGGAAGAGAGTGAAGAGCCGGCTGAAGAAGCTGATCCTAAAGAGACCTCCTCTGCAGGCGCTGCAGGAGAAAGGGCTCATTAAAGGTGACATTTCTTTAGCAAGTAGTATACCGTGCTTAATATTACAAGACTGCGCTTCGACAGCTTAAACTGTCCACTGGACTTTTGTTGTGCGGTTGAATATAGTTTGCTGTTTAAATGAGCTGCATCAAAGTTGAGATGGCTGGCAGGAAATCTTAGCATTAATCCTGCAGTGATGCCATTTCCCCCCCGAGTGAATATGCATCGCAATCCTCCTCGCCTGTTTAGTAAGAGCTTCTCCAAAATGAGAAAGTGTTTCACACGGCTTGTCTTGCTGATTACACCACTATAACATTACATTTAATCAGCTGACGCGCATATCCGAAGAGATTTAAAATAAGTGCATTCAGCCACGACCGTACCAAACGTAACATCTTTTATATGGATCCTTCTATAAAAGCTGAAGCGACCTTTTGTCTTCTTCTTCTCTTCTTCATATTCTAAGGAAATAAAAATACAGATATATGACAAAGTATAGAAAATAACCTTGAATGAATTGATGGAGAAACACAATACATTCAGAATGTTTTGAGTATAGAAATCATATCAGAATGATACGTCATGGCCTTCACAGTCATCAGATCTCAACCCAGTGAAACATCTATGGGATATTTTGGTCCCATGTGCCAGGCAGCTTCTACGCCACCGCAACCGCAACCAACACCAAATAAGGGACTATGTACTAGGATTCAGAGACCATTGCAGCTCTTCTGGTGACTCATGGTGGCACAACAGATTACTAAGACACTTAATATGTTTTTTTTGTTCCTATTTGTCACTCTTCAAGTTTGTCATCGATCTGTACAACACTTCTTTTATAACGATAAAATCACTTCAGTTTAAGATAAAATAATTATTTTGTTAGCGTTCAGCCACAACAACTTCCATAAAACTTGACTTTAAGACAGAGCAGAACTAGAAAGCGTGACATGACTTTCTTCATGTTATTAGAACTGAAGAAGGCGTTCAGTACTTTTATGAAATGATGACTCCACAAATACTTTCCCAGCTACTCTCAAAGTGCAGTTAACTATGTTTAAACTGGACATTTTCCCAAGCAGGCTCATCCCTGTCCTTATCAGAGATGACACAATCTGATCAAAAGGCAATATAATGATACTGAGTATGTTCAGCCTACTGTATACTGTGTATATATAGTGGGCCTACAGTACATGAGTTGCATCATCAAAGGTGAGCTTATATCGCTGCTGGGAACATGGGGGTTTTTATTCCATAGTGAACAGTTTATCTCTAGATTAACTTGAGCTTGTCTCTCTTACATCATTGTCTTGGCAACAGTTATCTGAGAAAACTTCTGAACAGACATAAAAAGTGTGTTTGTGTCCTTCTGTCGTCACCCTTCAGATCAGGTGTTCAGCTGTCGTCTGGAGATGCTCTGTGAGAGAGAGAAGAACACCGTCCCTCGCTTCGTCAGACTTTGTACTGACGCTGTGGAGAAGAGAGGTATAAACACTGTAAACACACAGCCAGCTCCCGCTAATGTGATGCTCATTTTAAAGAGGACGCATGAGAAAAACACTCCTCAATGCTGTGTTTCTTTTTTTTTTTTTTTTTTTTTTGAACGAGTCACTTGACAAGAGTTGTGGACCTACTGTTCAGCTCCGTGACATAAATCACTTCACAAACATTTACTGGAAAATGTTTGTGATGGCCCGACAGAGACACTAAAAGCGCACAGAGAAGAAGTTATGACAGCTGCCAGCCGGAGAGAGATCTAAATGAGAGAAAATGGAGTTGTTTGCAAACTGTCTCGAAAAAAACGCTGCAAATAAATATTTCAAACACACAAAAAAACTTTGTTTTGACCACAAGGGCTTTAAAAACCTGGTTTTTATTCATTTAAATATTCCTAGGGAGCATTTATGGATTCTTTCTTAAAGTATTTATTACTTTACAGTTCAAAACCCACAAATATTTAATTTGCCATCATAGAAGACCAAGAAAACCAACATTTAATAAGCTGGAACCAGCGATTTATTTTAACAGCATTTATTCTTAGAAAACGCAGATTTATCGCTTATGTAATTTCATGCAGATCTATTTTATGTATTTTGATTAATTTAATAGTTTCAGCTCTTATACAGATTATAAAAACCTTGGCAGACAAATGTGTGATTTTTAAAAAAGATAAAATGAACTTAATTTGACCAATGAATGATCAATGCAGGGTTACATTGTTTTCACTATACACGTAAACACACGCTACAACTTAGTCAGTGGCTCATACAAATGGAGAATATCAATTGAGGATGTTAATAAGATATATCTGTCACAAGGCCTGACTTAATCTACACAATCTGACATTTAAGAAAAAGCAGAAACTCAAATGTCATGACAGAACTTTGTTTGCACTTCATCAAGCATCACACTATGACATGTTGAGAGGAAGTCATGCAAAATGTAACTTTTAAAAATGATTTTAGATGTCTGACAGTTTCAAGATGTGCTTTTGCTTGACTTTATTCACACGCTTTTGGACACTTATGCAACAAACAAACTTCCCAGGCACACTAAATAGTTGATGTGCAGAGAAGCAACCAGCACCAGCTCTGACTGCCTTCAAATCTTAGGAAACGATTATTTTTCTTACTCATAAAGTCAAGTTTCATGGAAAATGTGTCACTGGTTTTAAAATGAACGTTTCTAAGTGTTAATAGCTGAGCAGACACACCAGTGATCTCACCAGCTCTGCGCGGTATGTTGCAGGACTGGACACTGACGGCATCTACAGAGTATCAGGGAACCTGGCAGTGATTCAGAAACTACGCTTCCTGGTGGACCACGGTGAGGATGAAGGGGAGGAGGGGAAAAACTGTTTCGATGATTAAAGCTGATTCATTTATTCTCTGACAATGAATGAGGCCTGTGAGGGAAATGTTGGCGGAGGATAAAAGAGGGGGCAGGTAGAAGTTTAAATTGTATATCTTCCTCTTTTTTTCAGCCACTTAGAATCAAGATAAACGCCACCTGATGCCGTTTAGTTTGTTCTGATTACACATGATATTGTGTAACCACCACACACACACACACACACACCTGCTTGAAACCTGATTGTCTCACTCCCAACACATGATAAAGTGGACGCTGAGTAAACCCCACTGAGTAACCTTTGGCTTTTGCAGAGCGAGCAGTGACTACAGACGGCCGTTACATGTTCCCGGCGGAGTTTGTACAAGGTAGATTCAGACTGACGAGGAAAAACGACCGCTTTTTACGTGTCACTCAAGCCTGCTTGTTTTTGTGCATCATGTGTTGCATAGTGTGAACACCTCAGTCAAAAAGTCCCCACACACAGACTGACTCGCAGAGCTGAGCTGCGGCGCAGACGTGCTCTGTACAGTTTGCTGGCTGTGCTACCATTTGCTTAATGTATGTGTGTCCCTTAGGCTTTTCTGCTTTAAGTTTTCTGATGTAATAACACGCAGCAGGTTGTACAGCAACGTCTCGCACAGCGCATGACTGCCACCAAGTGGAGGAAACGGAGAATCAGCTGCTTGTGTCAATAAACAGCAATATCTCAGCCACCAAGGTTTCTCATCATTAGATACTTATTTGTATCATAAAGAATAAAACTCTTTATTTTCTTCCCTTTTGGTTCTTATGATCCACTTTGAGAAGCTTTGGTCAGGCCTGGGTTTTAAGAAAAATGTTTGCTTTACATGTGTTTGTGCTTCTGTGTCTTCTCTGACTTCAACAGAGCATTTCTATCTCCCTCCTGCAGCTACACGCCTTTATGTTACGCCTCAGCACTGACACGAATTCACACTCGTTCTGTGTTGTTCGCTAAACAATAACGTGACTGTGAATCCACTTCTTTCTGTTTTTAAGTCTAACTCTTTGTCTCTCTTTTTCACATTGCCTCACCTTTCGTTCACTTCTTCTGACAATGTCTGTCTGAATTTCTCCCCCTCCTCCCCCCCCCCTCCTTCTCCTCCCCTTCCTCTTCTCTGTCTCTCAGAAGAGAAGTTGAATTTGGACCAGAGTGATTGGGAGGACATTCATGTCATCACAGGAGCTTTGAAACTTTTCTTTCGGGAGCTTCCCGAGCCCCTCGTGCCCTTCGGCTTCTTCACCGACATCGTGGAGACAGTCAGTGAGTGACCAGCTCCCGTTTATTTGATATGTACTGTATGTACCCGTCACATCATGCAGAGTGACACTCACCTTTAATCAGTGTAAGGGAGAAATTAAAGCACCTTTATCACTTCTCTGCTTGCAAAGTTTTCTTTTAAGCAGAAATTCTTATTTAAATTCATTTTAAGTGTTTTTATTTTATTATTCTTTTGTAGAAAGCGGACAGGAAATGAGGGAAAAGAGAGAGATAGTATCCATAAAAAGTCCCTGGGCGTACTCAACGTGAGGATGTCGCAATTACAGGATCGGTGTCTTTTAACCATCGAGGCCACTTTGATATTTTTCCTTTGCTGTGCTTTTATTTTGAATACTCGCACCACTGCTGTGGTTTTATTGAGTCAGAACCAGGACAGTCTGGGTTACAGCGTTCACCCCCACTTTACTTGGGTGCTTTCACACTTTCTCAAGCTGTGGTCAAAGTCATTTTCATCATTATAGAATATATTGTATTTACAGCACTTTTTTTTTCCACCTCTAGAAAACGTTGCACAACACCACATACATCACAAGAGATATATGGACACAGTTAAATCAAGTGGTTCTTTCCAAAAGAGAAAATTGCACGAGTTTCAAGGCGAGAGAAGAATAATTACATGCTGACAAAAGTGTAATTTATTGAGCAGTATTGAATTCAAATGAAGTGATGGTTTTACTGCACACAGATCCTCACGGTATAAATCCTCACGTTAGCTGCAATCTTTCACACGGCTTCCATCAAGTCCATGAAAAGACCAAAACCTGTTCATCTTTCACTACTTTACGACTTCCCCCACCCTGTTTGTGGCAGTCGCATCAGACGTAAACCTTTAAAACAGACCACATATATATATATAGTTACATTTTTTATTTATTATAACTTGTCATCCATTGCAGCTCAATGATGTTAGTAATAGTTTAGAATAACGATGAAGGTCCATTTAGGAATAAACCAAATTATCCTACAAACACTTGTTAATAGGATCAATTCCCTGATCAGGGTTTTAATCTTTTTATGGCATTTGTTGACTGTAATAACTTAAACTTTTCCTTTTTGAACTGCGTTCTTCTTTTATCTGTGATACAGACATGTATCATGTTATCTTTTACTTATCCTAAAACGGTAGATAATCCAGCATTTCAAAATAAATTACATTCAGGAAGAGAAACGTTCACATTAAGAAATCAAATGATAACAAATGTAAATGTATTCTTTGTATGAATTCACTGCTTCTTATCAATCCATGGACTGTTCTTGTTTCAGCAGTTCATCAAACCCCCTGTGGTGATGGTTGATAATTGCCTGCTGCTTTATCAGATGAGATAGGGCATGCTAATAGAGTACATGTGATATCAGATTTCTGATGCTCATAATGTTTATGAAATGTGAATGATGACATTCATCGTGATCTGACACGTCTCTTGCTCTGCGTTGCAGAGATGTCGGACTACATGGACAAAGTGGATCGTTTGAAGTGTCTGGTGCTTAACATGCCTCCTCCAAATCATGACACGCTGCAGTTCATGTGTCGCCATCTCAAACGGTGAGAGGGCGGGAATAAAAACCGCGTACGGTACATCTCTGCTGATGTGTTTGTCTTTGTCTCTGCTGTCTCTGTCATCTGTCTGCCCTGAAACTGCCACATTTTAACAGGCAGAATATTTCGGCACGAAGGAAATGAACCTTGTGCCCTTGTAGGAAAAAAAAAAAATCTCCTCCGCATAAGTTTTCTTTTTAAATCTGACCACAAGAGGGGGTAGTTTCCTTGTCGTTGTTAGTTATTTTCTGTCAGGGATTCTTTGGCCGCGGTTCTCAAAGTATGCCAGTGCTGTACCAGGATCACACTGTTGTTAAGTTTGGGTCCCTGTGAAGATGAAACGGTTGGAGGAAGATGAATGGTGTACGATGTTCTGCGAGCCAGTTCCTTTTACAGTACATAAAATGTGTGTTTTTTACCGCCTATGGTTTTTCCTTCCACTCCAGGGGTGAGCGTTCGTGTTCTGAGGCTGATGTTTGTGCCAGGGTGTGGTGGGCCCCATGAATTTGTCAACTCTGTGTCTTTCTCTCATTTTCTCCCCGCTGTCATTCCTTTCCCCCCTCGCTCTGTTTCTCATTTATTATCTCCCTGCTCAATCACCCCCGTCGCCTCCACTCTCGCTCGCTTGCTACTTTCCTTTCCTTTACTTCCTCTTCATTCTCTTCCTTCTCTTCTTTGTATTCTCCCTTTCCTCTTCCTCCCCTCTGCCCCGTCTTTCCATCCCTTTTCTCCTTTTTCTCCCTCCTCCCTCCACTTTCCCCCCACGCTCTCCTCCTTGCCTCTAAGGTCCCATGGGAGCCTTGTGGTTCGTCTGCTGGAAGGCATACCAACACCACCGCCGCCACCACTGGAACCTCTCTCTTTTCTCTCTCTTCGCCCTCTCCCTCGCTCGCTCTTTTTTCTCTCTCTTCCCTCTCTCTTCCCTCTCTCTCTTTTTTCCTCCTCTCTTTTTAATGTGGAAGTTTTGAGCAATTGCTGGCTGCTTCTGTGGCTTGGTGGGAATGGCATTTTTAGAAGAATGCCTCATGCTGTGGCTTAAACCCATTCCTGCGTCCTCTCCGATCTCACACACACACACACACACACTCAAACACACCAACATAGGTGGATACGGGCGATGGATTTAGACACTTATGTGCACACATTTAGATTGTGAAATGCAGATACATGAACATGCATTCAAAAACAAGATATTTCTGTTGGACTTTGATTATTTAAGTAACTGTCCTGAGTTAAGGAAGTATAAAGATGTCAAATACCGACCGCAAGAATGAAGCTGCATGGGCAGTTAGCTGTCCTCTGTGTGCCTGCAGTCCCAAAGGAGAATCAACAAAATAAGAATAAATGAAGTCCTACAGCCATGCTAGTTTCTCTGTGAGGCTAAATACTAACGTTAGCATGCTGACATGCCCACAATGACAACGCTAACATGTTGATGTTCAGGTTTACCATGCTCACCATCTTAGTCTAACATGCTAACATTTGCCTGTTGCATTAAACACAAAGCACAGCTGAGACTGATGGGAATGCCATTAGTTTTGGAGGATTTTGGTAAATAAATACAATAAACTAAAATATTAGACGGATTGATAAATGTTGATTAGATGATGGCCGAAAAGATCACTCGATATTACACATTATTACATTTCATGGACTGAATGTTTGTACCAAAATCTCATGGCGATCCATCAAAACGTTGTTGAGACATTTCACTCTAAACCACAAATGTCAACCTCATGGTGGTGCTTGAGGAAATGTCAGGGGATCACAAAAAAAGTCATTAGGTTACATCATCTGAAGACCATTAAACTTTTCATGGCAAGCCATCCTACAGTGAGATATTTCAATCGAGGCCCAAAGTGGAACCATCCTCCGAACATGACTAGAAATGCAAATCTACAAGCTGCAACAATTCCGAATCTGTTATCCAGAGACATCTTGTGTATGTGTTGATATTTTAGATGTTAAAGTTATCTCTTCTGTGTCTGATCTCTCTAAAGAGTGTTGGAGTGTTCGGGCGCCAACCGAATGACCACCCAGAACATCGGCATCGTGTTCGGGCCGACCCTGATGCGTCCAGAGCGGGACAACGGCAACATGGCGGTGAATATGGTTTACCAGAATCAGGCGGTGGAGCTCATCCTCAGCGAGTTTGACCACATCTTTGGAACAAGAGGCCCCTCTTGATCTTTACGGACAGAGGCGGGGAGAGGGATTCAAAAGCTCCTCCAGATCAGACGAAAGAACAAGAAGTGCAGCATTTGTCCTCTTTGCCTGTTGACTCATGTGGTGTAAAATGGGTTTCACATCAAAAACGTAATTACGGGTTAAAAAGAACCAGGACAGAAAGCTGCTAATCATGACATCTGGCCTTCATATAAAGCCATGTTAAAACAATAATAGTAAAACAAACCAATTTTAGCTGCAACGCTGCGACTGCAGATGTGGAGAGCAGCCCCGGTGTTCTTTACTGCAGGAGCCGACACCTCTTTGTCACTTTTCCTTCATGTTTCAGAACTCATCGGGAATTCTTTTTTTTAAAAAGCCATAAAAAGTGATACATTTCCCGCGTCTTTATCAAGGTTTGCGAGGAAGGATGTGTCTTAACGTAGCGCTGAAAACAAAACTTAGTAAACCATCTCACTGTGAAAACGCATGCACCAGCACCTCTTGCAGCAGGGATGGACCGAGCTCACCTGCAGTGGAAAGCAAGCAAGCTGGGCGTGTAAGTGTGAGCGAAGTCGTACAGTGTTTTTATGTTTATTTCAGACTCCTGAGGTGGAGTTTAACTCGTCAAAGATGCATGGTTTCAGTGATGCGATGAATGTGCCAACTGGGCAGCAAATGTTCCTTTGTACCAAATAGTACTTTGTAGTGAGTGTGGACCTTCGACGCTTCCCTTCTTGTACAAATTCTGATCTGTCTTCTATTTTTATTAGTTCAAACTCCTCAGATTAAGTTAAAAAAAAAATAAGTTGTAAATATGTAAAATACTGTCTTTGTCTACTCGTAGCACTTTGCATACAGTGTGTGATCTGAAGATTATATATTAGCCAAATTCAAACTGATACTTTTGCTTTTAAATGACCAGTGTGTTGGTAAAATATTGCTTGGACCTGATTGTTAACTCTCCTGCAATAAAAAAAGAAATTGAAGAAGTGAACCTGCTGATTTGATCTGTTTTGTGATATTGGTCAGGATGTGTGTGTGTGTGTGTGTGTGTGTGTGTGTGTGTGTGTGTGTGTCAGGTTGTTTTTTACTGAGTTTGCGTGAGAGATAGTAGAAGCGTGTGGAGGTATGTGGGCCTCACAGGCGCAGCGGGCGGAGTCATCCCCTGTGATTGGTGCGAATGCTGCTTTTAATAACAGAACAAAAGAGGAACTGGAAATGCATATGTTTAAAAAATGTGGATTTTCCCTAAAACCCTCTCTCTCTCTCTCTTTCTCTCTCTCTCTCTCTCTCTCTCTCTCTCACTCTGTGGCTTTGGTAATTTTATATTGACTGTGGGTTTGGCAAAAGACAAAAAAGAGCAGAAAAGAGGGATAAGGGGGGAGAAGAGCTCATAGATTTTGCAGAGTTTTATTGTATTTATTCATTTTTATGTTTGTATTATTTCAAAGTCATGTGAGTGTGTGAGGTGGGGCTGAAGAGATGTGTGGCTGATTGATGGGGAGTAATCTGAACTTTTGATTATTATGTGTCCAAGGTCGTCCTTACATTTGATTGACACAGAAATATGTTCTACTTAAATAGACACTCACACTTGTTTATTTGATCCAATGCACAGTCATCACAGTTTATACATTCATCCCTCAGTCAGTACTGCAGTTTCTCGGGGTTTGTTTTCTATTCTTTTGACAGCCGAGTGTCTCGGAGCCGAGTGTCTCGGAGCCGAGTGTCTCGGAGCCTCGTCACGTTGCAGTGAATGTTTCCATTTATCATATTGTTCAAAGAAAATATAACTCTCAAAACATTAATTCATAAAGTGCTTTTACCATATCTTTTGTTCTCTCTCCAAATGTCAATAAAACCCTCGTGGCATTAAACTGCTGTAGCCTCTCGCTCTGTGATGTGTTTTATGTCACTTGGTGTGATGGTGCTAATCACGTCCTAAAATAGGATCCGTCTGTCAGATGCAATCAAACACCCCTCCCTCCTAATCAGCAGTGTGTTGGCAGTGAAAGTCAAACTCTATTACTATGTCTTTTAATGCTGCTCTGTTTTTCTCTCTACACTTTCTTTCTTTCTTTCTTTCTTCTTTGACTTATTAATCACGTCATGTATAAAGGCAGTCTGAATATCCCTTAGTAAATGTAAAGCAATGTAAAATACCAATTGTGCTCGATAAGTATTAGTCATGTGCGTGTTGAATGTAGACTAAAAAGCACAAGCCCTGTAAAATATTAGCTTGACGACGAAAGATCTTTTTAAAGCATGGACTGATGAAATGTAACCGCCTGAACATTTTGCATCTGTACGTAGTTATTTTGTTTGCTGCAACACTAAAACGAAACGTTTCTGAGTAGATGTAAGTATTTATTAAAAAGTCGTGGAAGTAAAACAATGAAAAGGTTGTGACATGTTTCATCTGTTACATGTTTTTCATTATTTAAATGCCATAGTCCAAACCACTTTAGAAAGTGTACTTGACAGTCATTTGCTTGGACAGCTCTATGTTAATAAATCTGTATGGTTTATTCTTGCAGCGAGAGATAGAACCGTGACGGCACATGGCAAACAACGTGCCTTTTTGTTACTGTACATCATGCCTTTTGTCTATGCTTTTGTTTAATTTAAAAAGAAAAGAGGCTAAACGCAATGCCTTGACCTTGTTGCTCTGGTTAACAGCCTCTCTGCCCACCAGGGAAATATATCTGTAGCTGTGTTCATTCTTTACAGTCGAGGCCGGCTTGCTCTGTTGCACTGTTGGTATGGGGAATCGAAACTTTAAAATGCTCAGCACCCAAGCTGACAATCTGTTGCTCGTAGATGAGACTCGCCACAATGTTGCAAGTGATGCTGCTGTCTGACTGTTTGGAGTTTTGCGCACCACAAATATATAAGTCAAGGCAAATCAATTAAAAGTCATCTTACTCACAATTGAGCCCTAAACCAGCGGAGCAAAGAGAAAAATGTCCTAACACCACTAATTGTTGGTGCTACAGTTGATTAAATGCTGCTGATGCATGACACCCAAAAGTATCTGACCTACGTCACCCGTTATGGTTTGTTAATGTGACGGTTAGCCGATTGTTTACTCATCCAACCGTTAACCTAAAGCTCAAGTGTATCAAATGCCAGCAGAACTGCTCAGCCCCTGCACCCTCCAGCCACACCCACAGGTTCACAGGCACCGAGCAGCCACCTCTGATGAATCATCATGCAAATAGACTCACAAAGCCGCAAAAAAAAAAGTCTACAAATTATGAGCGGTGATGGGAAACTAAGTCGCCAGGCCACAGACGAGCTTCAAAATAGTCGTGTGCTTAACATTTCTGTGTTTACACTGACATTATAAAAAGCCAAAGCTTTTGGTAGTTTAAGACATAATGCCCTCCTTTGAAATAACTTAATAATTCAACGTATTTCAGAGTCATTGAATGAGAACTGGCTTGAAATGATGACACTTGAATCTTATATACACTCTCATAAAGCCTTCAGTTAGAGGTTTTAAAAATGCTGATTTATGATCATTTCTAAATAGAAATATCAATGAAATACACGATTCTGGTGACAAAGTATGTACAATTTTATTACAAATATCCACAAACATGCAAAAAACATATATAAAAAGTTGATACAAAAGTTGCATGGGTGCCAGTAAAAGATTTAAAAAAAAAACTGCTTGATATAGAAAAGTGTGCAGATGCTGAGTAAAAGTTAAACCAGTTGACCCAGAAATAACAGGTAAGGAACTACGCACGAGTTGGGTGTCACATATGCATATCTTTGGTGATAAACACACACACACACACACACACGCACACACACATTATGACCAAGAAGTGTCTTTGGCACACGGTATGCATGAATGCTACAAGCTTAGTCACACCTCATGCACCACCGTCTTATCTCTTCGTACCAAGGCTTTGTAGGATTACTCACAGTGAGGCACTTTTCACGTCGACTACACTGCAGTCAGAAAGAGGAAGTTAAAAGCTAATGTATGTGTCCTGAGTCTTGACCCTCTCGCCACACCTCAACACGCAGCCCAAATGTGTGACACATTATTGTTCAGAGGGTGAGAAAATATGCTGTATTACGAGAAGCAGGAGATATTTTAGCATCAAATGAAATAAAGCAGCTCTGTGTGATTAATACACAAACAGTCAGATAAGTACAAGTTTCAAATGCTCTCTCAAAGGGAAAGAAACCCCCCAAAGACTGACTTCATCTTTTATCCCCTTTAACATACAGAGATGCGGGAATGGCCCCGAGCAAGGCATACAATTAAAAAAAGGTGCAGTCCACTGGTTTTTGTTTAAAACATAAGTAAACAACCACCTTCCAGTTCTTCCTCTTTTTACTGCTTGTTCTCTAAACTACTAAATAGACTGCTGATTAGTCGAAGCCACTTATATTCAACCTGAAGAGATGAGCTGGTTGTGATTTCACAGCATGAATGATAAAAGGAGTACCTCCGTCTGTTCTCCAGCCCTCACTGGCGTTGGGACAAAGTAATAGCTGCATGTGTGTATTTTCATGTAATACAAGTTATTGCTGGTTTTTTATTTTTAAATAGAGGTAAGGATTTGTATGAAATTATACCACAGGTTATTGAATGTTACTTGCACTTATGAGGAAGAATAAATACACTAACTAGCGATTCTGATTGATTTGGCTGCATGTGTAATATTTAAGCTTTCGAGTTAACGTAACAGTAGACGTCTTTCCATCCTGCAATCGATCCTTTCCTTCAGGGCCTGGTTTCTTAACCCTCTCACTGCATCTACATGTAAACAGTTGAAGTGTTTCAAACTAAAATAAAAACAAAGTAAACTGGACATTAAAATACAAAAGCTTCTTCTTTGTGGGTTGTGCAACACTGGGCAGCAGCAAGCGTATAAAAAGTGAGATTCCTGCAATGTCACATCTGGAGAAGTGACTTGACCTCAGATGAGTCAACACACATGTTTGTAGCTGTCCTGGCAAACAAAATAAGTTTAAAAACAAAAACAAGCAAAATGCACCCTAGGTACATCAAGTCTATTTTGCATGATAAAATACTATAATTTGTATTGTCACATATATTTTTGTTTGTATGGCTTCATCCACTTTAAGGTCATGTATGGTTTGGCAGTTCTGTGCATTATTTCACGATTGTAAAAATAGTAAAATCAGTCGAGCCTGTTTTATACTGTATATGAGAGAAAAAGTGTATCAAAAGTTTTAATATATATATATAATATTGTATTGGCTTGTTAGAGTCACCTTAAGTTTTTATTCTGGGTAAATCTGTTATATCCAGGCTCAGTTCACATTTATCCAAGTCTCCATTCTGCTCCCAGAATTGTCTCTCTGCATTGTCAATATGGTTTCCCACATCGTAACCATTTCGCACTCCATTCTCCCCTGTAGGTGATCCTTGGATGGGGCTACCTTCCAGCTCCTTGGCTGCCTCTGAAAAACCCACATGTGCCTCTTCCGCATGACCATCACTAACTCCTGCATCTTTATCCTCCTCCTCCTCTTCTTCCTCCTCCTCCTCCTCCTCCTCCTCCTCCTTAATGGCGTCTGCAGCTCCATCCAGACTGGAATCGCTAAGGAAAGAGTGGGCGGTTTGGGCATCCTCCATGGACAGAGGGGTTTCGTCGGTGTGGCGACCCCCGAGACTGCTGCCTGCCCCTGGGGTGAGAGGCATCTCCTCGTGGTCTTGGTCTGGATCTTGGTCCTTGCTGCAGTAGGCGTAGCGGTGGTTCATGTGCTGGGAGTACGAGCCGGAGTGAGAGAAGCGTTTGCCACACTTGTCACATTGGTAGGGTTTCTCTCCAGAGTGCAGCCGGCTGTGCTCAATCAGATGGTGCTTATGCTTGAAGGCCTTGTTGCAGATCTTGCACTCGTGAGGACGCTTACCTGTAATGAATACAGAAGAATTGTTCCTAATATTGTATTTTTAAAAAGTACTAGCTTTAAAAAATAAGATATTATCATAAATTTTAGCAGGCGGGTAGTTTAGGGCAAATAATTGAAACAGTCGGCCTACAGACCTGTGTGCTCGTATTTGTGACGGAGCAGAGAACTGCTCTTCTGAAAGGTTTTTTCACAAATGTCACAAGCGTAAAGCCCCTCGTCTGTCTTCTTCAGTCTTTTCCTTCCTGGTCCTCCATCTCCCTCCAGTCCGTCATCCATGAGAGAGAGATAGTCCAGAGCTCCACGACTTAACACCTCACCCTACGGAGAAAACATGAACATGTGCATCAGGATATATTTAAATGTATATTATTTTATATTATTCTACACATTCTTATAGTAATGATTTACAATATAATCAGATATTTGAATGTATTTCCTTATTTTATTTTGTTCTTCAGCAAATGCACCTGAAAGAGAAGCCTTACTCACCATAAGAGCTTGTCTCTCCTGGTGGATCTTTTTCAGCGTTGCCTCTGCTTCTGCCTCCATCATGTAAGCCATAGGAGAGAGAAACGCAGGGCTATTAGCCGGCTGGCCGAATGGAATCGCTGCGATGCCGTCATGTCCTGAAAGCCCTAGACCAGACTGGTTGAAGATAGGAAATCCATTAAATAAGGAACCTGGAAACACAGGAGCCCCAGCCCCGCTGTAGACCGGGTGGTGGTGAAGGGGGTGATGTGAAGTTGGACTTGGCCTCCTAAGTTGCTGGTTCCCGCGCTCTCCTCCTCTCTCCTCTGGCTGAGGTGCCAGTTTACAGTTTTTCTTCTCCCCTCCTGCTCTGAGAGCTGCTTGGGCAGGGAAAGGTCGAGAGGCTCGTTCTGTGCAGACCAGGGGTTGCTGGTCTGGTTCTGAGGGGAGGTCAGTTCAGGAGGACAGCTGGTGAGGTCGAGGCAGACCGGAGAACCAAACCCTGAAGAGGGAACCCTCCTTCTGACTCGTGGTGATGACAGCTCTGGGGAGTGGTTGATTGGCTGGCTTGGGCTTCCCTTTTCCTGGCTGGACCAGAACGCTCTTGAGGACAGGGCATCGTGGTGGGGCTGTGGAGGAGAGTGCATTGCGACCAAAAGCTGCTGCGGTACAGAGTGCCAGCTGGGCTTCTGTTTTGGTGATTTGTTTCCCGAGAAGCCGTTGGTTACTTCACTCGGTTTGCTGTTCTCCGGTTGAAGAGCAGATCTGGGGAAGAATAAAGGTGACAAGGGGTGGTCTTTGCAGCGAAGGCCCTCGGGCACCTCCACTGCCTCTCGGTTCATCTTACAGAGGTAGCGTTCGTGCTGTAGGAGCACCGCCACGTTGGGGAAAAGGTGGGAGCACCAGCGACACGTCACCCCGAGCACACCTCGCTCCCCTTCACCTGACCTCACTGCTTCTCTTCTCCTGTCAGGTGACACCTTCATGTCAGACCCTCCTCCGTTGTAAATCACCTTCCTTTCCTCCATCGCAGCTCTTCCTCTGTCCATATTCTCATCTTTCTTCACCTCCCTGTGAAGCATCTCCTGCAGCATCTGTTCAAACTTGGTCCCAGAGTGCAGATAAGGCAGCAGGGTGGTTCCTTTTAGTATACTGGCCCTCAGAGAGAGCTCTGCTGAGGGGTCCCAAAGCCGAGCCAGGTCTGACGCTCTGGGGAAGCCCGTGGGGTTGTGGTTGGGGTCCTGCAGTAAAAGCTGGTGAGGATCCTCTGGTACTCGCCCCGGAGGCCCGGCATGATCTTGGGCCAATGGAGAGCCCTTCTCAGAACTGTTTCTGCCCCCATCTGCAGAGGGAGATGTTGGAAATGAGTGGTGGTAGGAGTTTTGGCTATGTCCATTAAATGCACCGCTGGCTCCTCCTGGGTTTCCATTTCCTCCACCACTCAAGCACTTTTTGCTGCTTAAGTGGGAGCTGTAGGAGCCAGAGTGAGAGAAACGTTTCTTGCAGTTTGAGCACTCATAAGGTTTCTCACCTAAAGGATGAGACACAGGCGGGATATATTAGTCAAAAAATGCCAAGAGTAGGTTGAAAATACCTTCAACATTTTTCATAATTATCTTGTCCTGTCGTGGATCATTTTAACTTGTTTCCTGTCAACACATCAAATTAGGTATAATTTCATACCAGATAACTGGCACGATAAACAAGGGTTAGTGATACAGGGGAAACAATAGCAAATTGATGGGTGAGCACAAGTGTTTTGATGTTATTTTTTCTCACCGCTGTGGATCCGGAGATGCTCTTTGAGGTGGTGTTTGTACTTAAACGCTTTCCCACACTGCAGACATTTGAACTTCCTGGTCTCAAGGCCTTGATCCAAAGTGAGGACACTCTAGGAAGACAGGACATTGTTATTAGTTTTATAATACATTTAGGAATGAGTTTCAGGGTGTGAAGAAGTTATGATAATTTGGCTCATCGCAGTTATAAAGGTTCCTCCTGCTGTCTGTGTGTATCTCACCTGGTCCTGCACTTGGTTATGAAGCGCCAGGTGTCGCTCCATCTGTGCCCTAAGGGTGGCAGTGTATCCACAGAGCGGACAGACCATGTGGCCCCCCGCCCTCTCCTGACAGTACTTGACATGGTTCCTCAAAGAAGCTCCTCGCTGATACATCCTGTGGCAGAATGGACAGGCCTGCTGGGTTCTCCCTACATCTGCAGTCCAGAGAGAGAGATCCATTTTCTAAACCTCCTATCCTAAACAAGGTAGCACTGTCCTACTCTCCCACTGTCCTACTCTCCCAGCATGCACTGAACAAGATATCAACTTGGTATACTTGATAGAAGATGTTGTACCACAAGAAAGATATTGAAATAGTGGGACATCTTCATACTGTCACATGCATGAATGGATGCGTAAATGTATTTTCCTGTGTTACACCCTGATGAAGGCCCTTTGTTAAACCGTTAGCGTTTCTTTCATAAGTTTTCCTTTCCATTGTCTCAGAATTTCATTAGCATATACAATCTGATATGTGCTGTATCACAAGTATATAACTATATAGTTGTGTCACTCGATCAACACACTGGCTGGCTCAAGAGCAGTCCTGTCAGATTTGTTGGTCTTCTATTTTGTATCATTGCAGCAGTTCCCTCTTCAGCCTACCTGCTCCCTCAGGTGAGCTGTGCTGAGCTCCTGGTGACCAGATGGCAGGGGGCAGTTCATCGAGCCTGCTGCCTGGGTGGAACACCGCTGCTGTGCCATTGTGGTTCAGGTGCTCCATGAGACTGGCTGAAGAGGCCTTCCTCAACTGGACCATAAATTCATAGTGGGCCAGGTCCTCCAAGGCATTCTGGGAGTCTGAGTTGTTACCTGCAGAGACAAAATACAGAGGAACTGTAATATCAATAATAGGGATGTCACAATATCAGATTTTACCTACATAGTTATTGTGGCCAAAATAATTCATAATAACGACATTATCGTGATATCAATAAAATATTTGAAGAAGAAAATAATAATGCTTTTTTTATTGTTTAGTTTAATTTAGTTTCAATTTATACACATATAAAAAATATTAAACAAACAATGATAAGTCTCAAAGCATGCTTTGTTTGACCAGAGGTTAGTTCTTATATGAAACTGTTGAGCTGCATCTGGGATTTTGTATAATGTTATACATAATTCAGATATTTTATCAGCCTCATCAGTGACATTTGCAAGAAAATATTGAGCAATAATTTAATGGGGTAAAAGTCTCACCGAAATAAAAAAGAATTGTGGCCGAGAAGGCAGAATAAAAGCCCTGTTATGTGAATACATACCAAACCGACAACAAAAACAGGCTAATAAATGTGTCACATAAACAATATCCAGTTATTATGCAGATTAATATTTGGCATCCCAGCATTACCTCTCCTTTTGAATGTAATATTTTTGGTGCTTGTCAGTGTGTGCATCCATTGCTGCTGTTACGTTTTCATGTACTATGTGTCAACGTGTTTGCTCTCTGTGTGAACGTGCATGTCTTGTTCATATATTCATGTGTGCAGTGGGAGTGGGGATAAACTGTAAAGTAAACAATGTATTCAGGGAACTATTTGGCCAGATATGAAACAAGATTTGAAGAATTATTTCTCATTTGTGTCCTTCAGTGCAGTGACTGACAGGCAGGCAGAGAGAGAGAGAGAGAGAGAAAGCCACGTGAAGAAGAGAGGGCGCCTCCTATCATGAATCATGCCAGTCAGCTTACAGCGACTTTGAGGAAGATTTTTCAAATGTTTGCAGATGTTGGCATATTTTGAACTGTTTTTTTATGTGGTGAAGGGAAGAGCCTGTGCGGTTGAGTGTTGTAAAAACTCAGCTTTGCCTTCATCAGGCAAGGCCAAATCACACGAGGCGAGGGAGCTAAGTGATTGTTAGTAGGCAAGCCGCGTGAGCCTTTGATCTCTCCTGAATAAAAGGGAAAGCCTCACGTCGCGCAGTGCTGATTTCAGTACCGTAACGTCACCTCTTTGATGCATGGAAATATTGTGACATTGTGTGGGATGAGTTCTTTTGTCATGCTTTCAGAAGGCTGCCGTTTCAAAGAGAAGAGTGAAAGAAAGGAACAGCTTGTAGGGAAGGCATGGTTTCACAAGGAGCTGATATGAAGGTGTATCTAGAGGGCTCTGAGAGGCATCATGAGACTGGCTCTGTCTTGCATCAGAAAAACACTGTAAACTTGTTTACACATACGGTGGTGTCCCACACAGCAGTGTCATACAGTGCATGTATCACATTTTACACTTCACACACTTTCTTGGCCAGGCCTTTTATTCTTCAGAAGCTGTTTAGAAAACAAGGGCTTAACTTAAAGTAGCAAAAGTTTTGCAGTTTTTGTTTAGTTTAGAACTTACAGTACATCGTCAACGGTTCCTGGTCTCCCTCCCTGTCAGCGGCAGATGCGGCGGTGGTGTCTTCTGCAGCCTCGGCCTCCTGCTCCACCTGCGGCCAGTAGTTCCTGCTGCCGGGGCTGAGGCTGTGCGGACGCGTGGAGCGGGTAGGGCTGCCGGGCTCCTCCGTTCCTTCGCTGGGTGTCAGGCTTGTCTTGTCCAGACTCTCCTGGCAGTCCTGGGGCTCCAGGCTCCACAGGCCCACCTCATCCTCCCCCTCAGATCCCAGTGAACTCACTTGCTCAGCATCCACTGTGAGAAGGAGAGAAACACAAAAGACAACATTTTGAGGGGGGGGGGGGGACAAAAGACAAAAGTCCCAATTACGAAAAAGATAGTATTGTATTTTTAAATATACTGAAACTCAAATATCATAAACGTGTGTCTTTAATCTAAAGTAAATGAGATGCCAATTATTATTTATGTTTTTTTCATTTATAATTTGACCTGTAGATTAAAACCGAAACAACGCTACATAATTGTTCATGTCTTAAATGTCAGGAACTGAAACCAAACTGGGGAAAAACACACCAGAAGTTCTAAAACCGTTCGAAACTATAACTTATTTTTAGTTTTAGTTTATTTCAGTGTTGTTCCACTGTAAGCAAGAGGAATGACGTTGTGAAGTTGTTCAATGTGTTTGTTATCATGAGATATTTTATGTGGCTTTGTGGGGTTTGAAGTGCGGATTATGATCAATACACGCAGACACGCTCAGCATGCAACATATACGTTTGTTTAAAGGAGATCCAGAACTGTACACGGATGGTAGAAATGAAGACATTTGAAACATTTAACTGAGCTATCCCCACAATATAACAAATACATACATTTAATTAAATATGTATATTTTGATTAAGGTCTTGACTTTTGAAAAGAAGAGTTAGTAGAAGTGTTATCTTTGGGATCGAACTTCAATAGAGGATTTTTTGTTTTAGAATGAATCTCTAAATTCTTGTACCAAATGGTAAAATGTTATTTTAAGCTGAAGCTTGTGTAATTGCTCTTTTAAAGAACACAATTTGAGACTGTAGAAAAAAAAAAGGTTTTATGTCTAAATGTTTCGCACATGTGCGGTATGTGACTTGTGATGCGGCAGGGATATAGTCAATCTGTAAGAAGAAAAGATAAATAACATATTGTGATTTAAAAGTGTACCCTCGGTGGCCAGACTCCAACACAACTGGAAAGGCGCATTACTCTTTCCCATGGCAAAGACAATAAATGACAATCACAAACATATGCCTGGGATTTCAGCCGTAGGCTCTTATTTCCAAGGATCTTTTTGAGGACTCTCTGTTTCCCTCTCACTGATTGGCAATATCTAATCACAACCAAGTAGTGACCATTAAAGAACAGATATAGACTCTTTGCCAGTGCCTTTAAAAAATTATCATCGGAGAAAGCCAAACCATTGTTAAGGGGTGTGCCAACACACAAAGGGCCAATTCTTCCTTTTGTGTTGTTGTTGAGAATAAGGTTTGTGACAAGTATCTGAGGAAGATTACAGTACAACATCGTCCTGCTTCTTTTTAGTTTCAGCGTCATTTTGCTCTTTAGCCTCTTTTCATCCGAGCAGAGTGGAAATAAGGTTTTGCAGCTCATTACATTTCACAAAACACAAACCAAGTGTGTTCATTAAACTGTCAAAACAACACTCACTCACTCTCGAGAGATTTTCTTTTTTTTGGTTTGAGCCGTTCCAAATACGGCCTCGCTGGCTGGGGGAAGCAATAATTGATGGATATTTTACTTTCGACATATTCAGTTACGGCCCACAGCTCACAGTGACAAACGCCAGAGACAGTTCTACACCGGCGGAGACATTTCAGCAAATGTATCTCGTCGAACACACACACAGATAACACACACACTCACTCTGTTACTGAAAGAGCAAAAAGGGGCCCAGTGGTGCGGAGGGGGGCGTCCCGCAGTCACACACCTAAAACGCCCGATGTACACACACTGATGAGTGTATTAGCTAATCTCCAAATGCAACACCTACATGTGTATCTGTTTGTATCATCTAGTTGCACGTCCTTCCCCAGCTTCGTTGCACCTCTGTAAAAAGTGAGCTCATGCAAAACTCTGATTCACCCGGAGCTAGTCATCCGAGCCTCTGCTCCATGCTGCTCTGCTAACATGGGGAGGAATAACTTGCTCTTATGGGGGGTGAAATTGGTGATTAAATGTGCTTCCCTACAGCAGACAGCTATGAAGTTATATGGTGTAGTTGAGGTCGACCTATCAGCCCTGAAGGAGTTTCCTGGGAGTGATAGGACATACCGCTGGGCCCAAAAAGAGAAAAATCTGGCCCGGATTAGCATCAAATTGGCTCTAATTTTCTCTTCCATGACAGTGAGTGACACTGAGCCTATATGTGCTGTCATTAAAGCGGCAACACGCTGGGATGGCTTTCATTATCGGGCCCGTTGATTTCCTTATTTGGATAACAATTGCATACTTTAAATTGGTCTTTTACTTTGACGGCTAAATCTTTGAACAGCGCAGGAGGTTTGGGATTATACTTTGATTGTCAAGGTACAAAGAAGTTATGAATTTGTGTAATGTGCAAAAGGTTTTTCGAAGGCGTAATTTGTTGGAAGAAGATGCTGAACACAAAATAACACACACGCAGCACAGTAGAAAACATTCGTCTGCTATTGTGCATGCACTGTAGTGTGCGTGGGAAGAACCTGACTCATATCCAAAGAGTGCTAACCGAACTGTGCTGCATCATGCTTGACAATGTCGATCACTCGGTCTTCTGGGTACTGTTTCAGATGGTTTGACGACAACAGTGTGTTCTGATCAAACATTGCAGCACTATTTTAATCTGTCTGTCACTTTCCCTGCCTGACTGAACATCTGAAAGATTGACGGTGTGCCTGTCTACTGTTTTCAGCTCGGGACAGCAGAGTTTTATCCTGATGAAAGACATCACCTTTCTTGTTATCTGTGGGCTCGTGATCCATCTTGATTCTGATCTGAAGTCTATAAAAAATGATGATCTGCAGTAGTTCTTGTATTATTTACATAGTTTAGTCAGCTTTCCAAAGCTAGACAGAGTGATAACGCCTGGATACATTCATAAGCTCATATGTGCGTGACACAGAAAGAAAGAATCTTTACACAGCCACACTAAAATACAAATCATTACTAAAACAAAAAGTCACATAAGATAAAGAAAAGAAAATCAGCATTTCTTTCGCACAGGCTCACAACAGCACAGAGAGCTGCAGTGCCTTCTAATGCTGCACTGCTTATATGCCAGAGGGCATCTACTGTACAGCAACACGCTAAGCTGCAGTTTATTTTACGACACACACATGTGATCTGGTATTGACTTAGTAATTATGTGGCTAAATGGTAAGCACGGAATAATTACCTCGAAATTACCTTGTTTGTTTCTTCTGGTTTTAAAGGCAACAAACAAAACCAGGCCCAATATACCACGCAATGTGGTATATTACCGTTCTGTTGATTCTTACACATGAAGATTGATTAAAGAAATAAAGCCAGAATAACTGTAATGTCATATTATCAATGCTATTTAATGGATTTTTATATCTCACATGAGAGAAGAAAACAACCTTTAGGTTTTTATGCAAATGGAAACTGGTAGAAATCTTGAGCCCAAATTGTAGTATTTTTGATACGATTGTTAACTGTGTCTGAATTAAAGTTGTATATATTATATATTTTATGTTATATACACAAAGATAGAGTCACAGGAAATAAAATCAATGTTCTGAGTTTAGTTTTTTAGAATTTAAATACGTTTTTCATTTTTTAAGGTTGTCACTTTTTAACGTTTTACAATCAAATCTCCTTTGTAAGTGACATTTCAATCCAAGAGTTCTGCTGCTGCACAACATAAGTTACATTCATGTAGATCTTCGTGTCACGTAATGGTGCCCACGTTACAGTAACATCTGATACATTTCACACGGCACAAAATGAAGGTGGTGAAACTGTCAGATTCAAGAGGGTATAATTAAAAACATAATGATGAGTCATACTTCTTGTATCAGAACTCTTTTTGATATAAACAAATATATTTTAAATATTATTTCAAAATGTTTAATGTTTCAGTAAATAATGCTTCTTCCACACTGTTAAAACTGTCTTGGTTTCACAGGTGTCAAAAGAAACTCAGCACTTGTTATTTTGAACTCAATAAATTACCACAAGGGTCACGGACGCCCACACGCTAAACAAGAAGCAAGCGCAGGAAAAGGTGTGTATTGTCATTTTACAGTACCTATTAGAGCAGTTCAGAGACGAGATCAATCCAAATGCATCTGTGGAGCGCTCTCATGTTGACAACGATGACCCATCTTTAAATATATTGCAGAAATCAAGCATGCCATTAAAACAATTCTCACTGTGGCAGCTCTCTCCTATTCATACCTGCTGTCTGACATTTGTACAATGAGTCAGGGGAGGACCGCAAGCAAGAACAAACACCTCCCACCTGATCTCCTCAATCGTAGCAGCGACTCACAGTCACTCTCTCATGTGGAAGGTTCCTTCTTACTTTGGCACCTAGGCCTGCTCTGGTTTCATTTTATCTGCCCTAACAACGCTGAGAGAGGGGGGTGGGGGGGCAATTGTCTTTATCTTTATCTTACTGCACATGCACCAAATACATAATGAACGCATAGTCATTCCATGGACTTGTTCTGCAACAACAACAAAAAGCCTTTGATACAAGAATATATAATTTATTCAAAATGTTGTCATTTATAATATCATAGCAGAGATGATACAAATAATATTCCAAAGTGAGTTTATTGTAATTTACTTGAAAGAAAACTTCCTTTTGGCGGTCGCCTCATTTTGGAATGCAACTCTTATTTTCAATTTATCAAAATGTTTCACAGATTATATCATAAATGCTGACAGCAAATTGAGGATTAAATGCTCTAAATGACATGTTAACCAATAGGAATGGTGGTAATGTGATGTTGTGCTCCACTTTTATTGCATTTCTGCGGCCAGAGAGGAGGAAGTGCAAACATTCTTGTCTAATGATGGTGAAAATGACCACAAACACATTGATATGAAAGTGTAAGTCACACAGTCAAGTTCTAGTTCAATTGATTACAGTCATTTCTAAAATGGTTGGAAGAAAGCCACAGAAATTAAGTCTGCAAATGGCTGCCTGCAAGAATAAATGAGACTGAAACTGTGACACTGTGATGGGGATTGTAAAGGTCATATTAGTGTGGAGGAGGAGGAGATGCTTAAATGTGATGTGTAGTGCCCTTTGTGATTTTGCATCCTTGCAATGTGTTTGGTACACAGTGCTGTGGTGTGTAAAGTATGTTAGAGAAAGGTGGTGACATGAGTGAAGACACAGAGTCGCAGAGACACCAGTGCATGAAGAATACTGCGCTACACTAGAGCTACTAAACTAGAGCAAAAAAAAGTGATGGAGAAATTAGAGAAGAAAATGAGAGAAAGAGACAGAAAGCAATAGTGTCAAACTGACCCACATATCTTCTAACTGAGCGATGTCGAGCTATGAAAAACACGCTACAGAGGGAAATTCCCACAACACACACACACACACACACAAACTAGGGTGCAGAGAAATACAGAAAAAACAAACAAACACAACTTGTATTGTGGGCACACATGGGGAGCAAAACCGGCCCGCTGCTGCAGAGGACTACAGGATGATCAAAAACAGCAAAGAAATACATGACAATAACTGTGTGTGTGTGTGTGTGTGTGTGTGTGTGTGTGTGTGTGTGTGTGTTTGCGTACGCGATAGCATGAACATCTAAATAGCAGTCAGAGACAGAAAAGCCCATGCGGTGCCTCAGCAGCAAAGTCACGGCTCTGTGCCTTTAGATGTCCCGCTCATTAGGAGACACCACCCTGTCAGAGCATTTAGACCACCACCACAGAATGTGCAGCCGAGTGGCAACATCTGCTCTTTGAAACATTCAGAGGCGCACACAACAATCAGCTCGAGAAATAAAAAAACAAGCTAATTTCCTCATATTGATTAAGGCTCTGCAAACACAGAAGCGCGCACAACTGCTGCGCAATTCTGCACCCCAAGCAGTGATCTTTAAATTGACAACAAAAACTATTTTGCCTTTGTTCACTGTGGCTTTTAATGATTCTGTTCAATTAGGGCCCTTGTGACACAAAAACAGAATTCCTGCAGGCATTTTATTAGCTTCAAAGCCACCAAGTTATTCACCGATACCACACTCACAAAGTTGATTCGTCAACTAGTGTTAGTTTCATTATTCACATATGAGCTCGTTCTGAGTGCGATTTCAGAGGAGCCTGTGCGAATCAAAGCGCAGCCCCCGAGACACCGGCTGAAACACACTGTGGTGTTGTGTTCAGCTGCCATGACCGCTCCGAAAGAGTCCAGACATCTGAAAATCGAATGAGATCAGTATCACTGATCTGTTATTCTCTATCTGCATGTCATATCACTGCACCACACAGTGAACCACATCTGTTGAGTGGAAACCTTCTCTCGTGTGACTTCAACAGACCAGCAGATTAAACTAACAGCAAATAAACTGAAATAATGTACAAACCCAACCAAACAAATAGTTAACAAAGCTTTAACTTACTGTACGGTCCGTATGCTCCAGGGCAAGATAATCTGTGATGAAACTGAGAGGATATCGACTTCTGTGCCATTGTTTATATCTTTACCATCAATCTTAAACAAAGTTTTGTTCTGATAGGTCTAACCTCCTCCTACTCATATTTGCACTTTTACCCAAGCGTACTGCACATCTTCACTTTGTGTGAATGTGTGAATTCACAGAACGCTCCTTTTTTTTTTTAAAGGTTTCATTTGCCAAGCATATGGGAATTTGTTTTGCATGTGTATTGTTTTGTGATTATAAACACAAAGTATGGATGTGTGTGTGTGTGTGTGTGTATGTTTCAGACAGAGATAGAAAGAAAGAAATAGGAGTCATTAGAGTGAACATGGACAGGAAAGGGGGCCCAGATAGCCTGCGACCAAGACCAGTAATCACACCACAGAGGTGCGTATATGTGATGTGAAACAGTGAGACAACTATGACTCAATCGGAGGTACAATACGCTAAACTGCGTGAAGAGAGGCAGTGTGAAGAAGACAGAGAAACACACTCACAGGGTGTACTTTCATCCCCTCATGTAGATTCCCACCCGAGCTATGTATTCTTAGATTGTGGTGAGTCGACTCTAGACATCCATGATATATTTTTGTAGCCTATAATGATTTGAACTTTTCTCAGAGTTGACGAGAGCCTCCACAAGAACTTCAAAATGAATAGGTTTACATTTCTCACAGGTAGAGCGTAAAGAGGCACCGTAGCTAGAACATGAGCTTATCATTCAGTGTGTCATTATACAATGGATACCGTTACTTCTTTCTGTAAGGTTACATGCACCGTCTCAGCCATAGGAGGTGCACAGATCAACCGAAAGTGAAAGAGCACCTGAGTCTCACTTTCTAGACTCACAATCACAAAGTAGGTTTTTTTTACATCTTTATACATAACATAAACACAGCAAGGGAAATTAAAATGAAAAATAAATGTAAGTATTGCAAAAATCAAGAAACATGTGGTTCTTCTCCAGTCATGGAGAAAAATAAAGTTTATATTTCAATTTGAATGTGTTTGACGGGGTTCAAATTCTGCTTTGAGTTTTTCCTTCTCTTGTCTGCTGTGTGGTATACTGTAATTTTCCCACAAACAAACAATAAAACACGTACTGCTCTGAAACTAACACCCGAAAGCTTGTTGTTTACCAAACAGACTCGATTTGTACGCAGACAAATGCAGCAATCAGATTTTCTCTTGAACAACCGAGGCAAGGTGTGAGAGACGAGGTGTTCAAAAAGCCTTTGTGGTTATGTGTCATCTTCCTTTGGAGGTTTCCTGTATGCTGCTGCCTACATATTTGCCGCCATAATTACCTGTCCTGTCGACCACCACAGTGACATTTAACAAAGAGCTATTACCTTGTATAACACCGGCCTTTACCTTCAAACCAGATACGTGCGGTTTAAGTGAGACTCTTTGAACATTGTTGGCAGTTTGCAAATGTAAAACAGATCATTTAGTTATTTATCTGTTCTGTTGTCAGAACTTGCAAGGATATAGGAAGTTCATATTTATATTATATTTATATATTTTAGTTGAGTTCTCATTGACAGTTTACAAACTAACCTGTTCTATGAGCAATTTAACATTCACACCGTTCACTCCAATGATGACGATCTCTTTCATTGTCTCTTCCTCATTACACATCTGTAACAAACTCTTACACACAATACAGTTTCCACTGCACTATCAAAGGTAAAATAAGAATCCTAGATGATATCACTCTGGACTTCCCTGCTATGTCATTGTCACAGCGTTGTGTTATTTGACTCATTTGCAGAGACAGCAGAGACACATTGACTCAACTACTGTATCTATACTGTGCTGTGAGAGCCCGTACGTATAAACCCAGACTTGTCACCCTGTCTAAGCTCAGTGGCGTCGGGCCTGTGTGCATCTGCTGCACTGGAAGCAGGACTGATGTTGATGAGAAAGGTTAGCTCGGTTAGAGGAACACGTTATTTCGAGTTGGCCCTCCGCCTCCTCCTGTGGCCCGCACTGGTTTCCGTGTAGCGAGGGATCAGTGCTGGAATGCAGTAACGGTCACAGAGGGACCCACGCACTCACCACACTGTGAATCAAAAACCAAACTCTACTTCATTAGGCTTCTGTCATTGCAAAGACTCTCACACCACTCTATAAATACCCCTGTCTCCCCCCTCCAAATTTGTTTTCCCTCTTTTTTCTTTACACATGAAAATGCTCAGGGACCGTTCCAGCTTTCTGATGTGGCTCTTTATTTTGTACGTTGGCGCAAGAAACCACACAATAGTGGCTCCTTTTGAATATTAAAACATTCTCTGACGGAGCACAAAGGTTCTGAAGTTTTTAATAGGGGTGCACGCTAAATAAAACTTCTCTTTGAGCTTAACAGCTATACAATGTGGGATTTGGTTAGTTCAACTCGAGCTGCAACTTTCAGTTATTCACTACGAGAGATTTGTTTTGAGGGTGAAACAAATATGCCTGGTATCCCACTGACTTTGTCTACTTCAAACATATACGATCTGTTAAAAGGTGTTTTGCATGATGTGGTGTTCTTGAAAAAACGACAATTAACTGCTTAAAAGACCAACATCTAACCACTCAAAGCTGATTTAAAACACAAGATACAAGAATTCTGAGAAACCCACAATAAGATATAACAAGAGCAGACCATGTGAAGGTATTCACTACACATGCAGCAACAATAATTCAACATTCAACATAACATCTAGTTAGCAAAGAACATGAAAAGACTATTATCAACCGCTGCTGGACAACTCATTCAGTAACATTAGAAACTGTAGGATGTAGCTGTATCTACATATGAGTTGTTTTATAATGATAAATGTTTTAATAGACACAGGCCTGGCAGCCAGTTCCTGCCTGGTTAACGTACAGACGGGGCGCCATCCTCTGGCGTATGTCGACATTACATCCTCCACCCGAGAGATAATGATACATCGAAACATTTCAAGTGACCACATGTGACCTCCAACGCTTTGAAACATAGAAAAGATGCCTTTGTAATGTGTCACTCTGCATCTATTTTCTTTGTCTTTCTCTGAATCGTTCCTCCCATGTCTACACACAACCATTTACTCTCTCTCTCTCTCAGTCTCTGCCTTTCTTCCGTCACTTTTTCTGCTCCTTAAGCACGCACACATAAAGAAATACAGGCAGCAAATAGAGAAACACACTATTAAACTGGTCTTTTTGTGGTTATGCAGTTCTGATGTAGAAGATGTATGAGTCATATTGCATATTAATTTACACACATCCACATGTTCGTTAGTTACAGCTCGATGTACTTGTTAGCGTGTGTGAGTGTGTGTGTGTGTGTGGTGTGTGTGTGTGTGTGTGTGTGTGTGTGTGTGTGTGTGTCGTGCATGTGAAGCCTGAACCAACGCCTTGAAAAAAACCCTAATTAAAATCATAGAGAAAAATGCAAAGACAGCAGAACCGCACAAGAGAGTGTGTGCATGTCATTACTGACCTGGCCCAGTTGGAGAAAAAAGTGATGGCAAGGAGAGAGAGAGAGAGAGAGAGAGAGAGAGAGAGAGAGAGAGAGAGAGGAGAGAGAGAGAGAGAGAGAGAGAGAGAGAGAGAGAGAGACAGAGAGAGAGAGAGAGAGAGAGAGAGAGAGAGAGAGAGAGAGAGAGAGAGAGAGAGAGAGAGAGAGAGGAGAGAGAGAGAGAGAGAGAGAGAGAGAGAGAGAGAGAGAGAGAGAGAACCTCAAAACCTCAACCAGTGAAATAATGTATATAAAAAAGGACTCAACAAGAAGAAAGGTTTAAAAGCAAACTTGGGAGTTTAAGAGGATCTTTGATGTGTATCAGAAGAGGAAAGCAGCCTTGCGACTGGGACGACAGTAATTTTAAGTCGAAGCAGAAGGCTGGCTGGCTGACTGGCTGCCTGGCTGACTGGCTGACTGTGGGCTTTGATGGCGCTGGCTGTTTGAAGTGGTTTTCGGGGGATGGGAGCAGCGTGTGGTGTCAGTGGGACAGGGGGAGGCGCTCAGGGAGAGGGGGTGGGGGGCATGATGCGACTGTACAGGACTTGGGGAGCCTGGGCTGGGAGGAGCGGAGGATGGATAGAAGGAAGGAAGGAGAGGGGAAAGAAAAAGCAGGAGAAGAAGAATTAATAAAAATGGAAAAAGAGTGAAAGGGATGGGAGGTGGAGGAGTTGAGATACTCGGAGATAAGGAGGAAGGAGATAAAGAAGAATCAAGGGATGATAAAGAGAGAAGAAGACAGAACACTGCAACAGCAATAAAAAGAGAAAGAAACTCACACAAAAGAAAGGCCAGAGATGAGAGCCAGAAAAAGCTGCAAATCTGAGGAGGGGAGGAAAAAAAGTGACAAAGAAGTCAACCTTGCAGATTTGTGTCTGAAATTCAGAGTCTCATCCCAATATCAGGCCTGCACACATTAACACCTACATATTACTTGTATCATTTAGATGACGTTACCTCCCTCTGATATGCTGCCAGGCTGCCTTACGACTTACTTCCCCTTCCTACCCTCCTGCATGCTGGACACATGCACCGTATAATCATAACTGCACTGTTTCCCCGAGGTACCAAAGTCTACCGCACATCTGTTAAGAAAAGAATAAATTGATTCTGTACAACTTTAGAACGTTTTTTCTTCTCCTTGCCTTTTCATTTTCTTTTATTAGTGACCGATCTTTTTGGTTAACAACCTTCCCCTGCTTTTGTAATTTTGCAATACCGACAAAAAGATGAGATAAGACTATTTACTAGATCGTTACACGGTGAGGAAATGACCAGTGACAAGTGTGTACTGATATTATTTGCATTGCTTCCTTTCTAGCAGAAGATACTTCCTGTTCTTTATCATACCTGAGCTATCAAAGATCTAATATTGCACGTAGTTAAGGTTAACGTCTTTCCTGCCTGAGGTAGGAGTTGGACTTTGTGTTTAAAGGCTTAAGCCATTACAAAAATGGTCTTCTCACTAGCAAAACTCTAAATGTGACCATGATATGTGATGTTGGGAAGTAATTTCTTTGGAGGTAGTTTTATGTTGCAACAGTAATAGTATGACTAACTGACATTTGAGAAAACGATGTCTGGTGAGACAAAGTGGAAATGTGTGAGAGAGAGATAGAGAGAGAGAGAGAGAGAGAGAGAGAGAGAGAGATAGTAGAGAGAGAGAGAGAGGAGAGAGAGAGAGAGTAGAGAAAGAGAAATGTTGAGCTAGAGATCGTTCATCGGCACGAGATATCGCTGAGCGCCTTCTCCCTCGCCTCGAGTCTAGCCTACTCATCGCTCATCTCTCCTCCCTTTCTCATGCTCCTCTCTCTCATCATCCCTCCTTGCTCTCTCTCTCTCTCTCGCTTCTCGCTCTCGCTCTCTCTCCTCGCGCTCTCCTCTCCTCTCTCTCTCTCTCTCCCTTTCTCTCTCTCCTCTCGCTCCTTCGCCCCTCCTCACATGATTCGATACACATCTAGATATAGCGCTAGCGAGCTCTCTCTCACTGCGATACTATCTTCTCTTTCTCCCTCCTCGCTCTCCCTCTCCGCTCTCCGCTCTCTCTCATCTCTCTCTCTCTTTCTCTCGCTCTCTCTTCTCTCTCTCTCCCTCGTTTCTCTCATCTCGCTTCTTTTTTTTTTTTCCGGGTCTGATGGCCTTTTGTCAAATGTAAGCCCTTAAAAGCCTTGACTGTTACAGGTGGGCCTAAAAGTTCAGCGAAGCGTGTTCGCACCATGATGGAATGTGTTTACTCCCTTCCAGGTAACTGTGTGTGTGCAGAGAGTGAGGGGGGGGGGGGGGGTCAGATGAAGGTGGTGCCAGGTGATCACAGGTACAGGCAGACAGAGGGGGAGTTGCTTGGCTGACCTCTCCCATGCCTTTCTTGTTGTCAGTCCAAGTTTGACTTTTTCCCCCCTCACCTGGGCTGACAGAAGAACCAACTCTTGTTAGCAGATAACATCTCAGCAGCTTTAGTTGTGCACTCATGTATATTTATTTGGTTTAGAGTTTGGAGCTGATGACTCGATCAGCAGAAAATGTATCAACAGTTTGGATATTATGTTAATCCTCTAAGTAATCCATCAAGCAAATAATGCCAAACATTACCTGCTTCAAGCTTATTAAATGTGGAGATTTGCTTTTATATCAAGGTAAACGGAATGAATGTGGTTGATTCGCCCACGGCTGTGGGAGATTGTTACAGATATGTTTCATTACTTAGTGACATTTAATAGACTAAACAATTAACAAAATGGATCAAATGAATTGATTGATTTTATCCACATGCGGTTCTTTTGGCATATATCGTATCATAAAACTATATAACGTAAAGGACAAAAGTATTTATATCACACACTCGTATTGTAAACTCCCGACTATTAGTCCATATGCAGCACATCTATTCAGTGCATTGCTCTGGTCTTGAGAAACAGCCATCACAAAGTGAAAGTGGAAATGGACTTGGATTCAGTGGGAGATACAAAGAAATAAAAGACAGGTAGAAAGAGGGGCCGAGTGTCAAACTGATGAAACCAAAAACACCAGTCGCTCTGAGGTTTTCCGGTGATCAAGGCAGATCCTAAACAAATGCCACTCCACTCCTGTATGTTGCTGATACACACCACGTATCAAACTATATGTAGCTCCTTCAGCGGCACATACTGGCACACTCTCCTCTCTCTCCCTGTCTCTTTGTCTTCCTCTCCCCTCTCTCTCTCTGCCACCCATCTGGGCCTTGTAATACATGACAGCTGAAGTAGGGTTTCCAAATTTAATTTGAGGTGTGATAAAACAGCACATATCTATAAATTGTGTGCAGAGAGCCTGCCATTCTGGATAGTTTTAACCTCTTTCTTCTGTGGAACATGTGCAGCATATCAAACACACAATACCAAGGCTGCACCAAAGGAAGATCCACAAATAGACTTAATGACGAGGAGTCTTGCCAAAGCAACAAAAAAGAATGTAATAATAGCCCTGCAAATGGTATATGTCAAGAATGAGAAGGGATCAATTTGCAACATCAAATACAATATGTAAACCTTATCAGATAAAACGCCTTTGATGCGAAAATAGAAAAGTCTGTATATGAGCGAGAAGCCACAAGAAATACAGTTGGTGTTTAATGTGTGAAAAGTGCGTACCCAGGCACCTATACACACACACACACACACACACACGCACACACCTCATGAGCTCTGTGGCTATTAGCGGGGTGTTACGGTTGACAGAAGTGTGATCCTTAGACATACAGTCAGCTCTCAAGTTTCTAATGAAGACATGTGTTCACCATTGTGCTATTCAAGTCTATTAGTAAAACATTTGAATTGCTCCTGATGATAAAGCTGGATCAGACCTTCATCTAAGGGATCAGATCGTGATAGTTTGAAATGAACATTTAGCTGTGACAAAAGAGATCCTTTAACTTCAAACAGTCATGTGAAGGAGCTAATATGGAGGAAAACCCCTCTGCGTGTATTAGTCCTGCAATGGCACCGGAAAACTTTCCAAATAATTTGTGGAGGAGTGGACCGACAGTGTGGCAGCCACGCGGCAGGAATGTACAGTAAGACATGGGACTGCTGTGGCTACATCTGAAACATCAGAAAGAGCAATAATCGAATAAACATGTGAAAAAAATACCAGAGGGACTCAATCAAGGGATTCCCCATTACTGCTGTGCAGATCTGGCATCACACACACACAGAGCTAGGATGGGAGAAATCTGTGGCACTTGGAGCTGTGGGAACGTTGAGGAACAAATGAGGAAACACTTATTATCCCACACTCTGTCGCCTGTCCCGTCTCTTCTGTCTTTACCCCTCAGCCCCTCCATCTCTTGTCTTCTCACGCCGAGGAACTGTTTTCGTTGTCTCCAGCCCTGTCAACCCCATCAGTTCCCCACCTCTGTCATCCTCCTCTCCTTTCTTCCTCCTCTGTCCCTCCCACCCGCTGGTTCTGACGCCTGAGCTGATCCCCTTGAAGAGTCCTGGTAATAAACTGTGGTGCCTGGGCTCTTCATTGCTGTCTCGCTCTCCCCACCCCTCATCCCAGAGCGCCGATACATCTGCCGTTAAAGTAAAGGCCCAGTCCAAAAGGCCCGGCCCCTCCACTCTGTACTGTACAAGCGCGTCAGTCTTTAACGCTCAAATGTTTCCCCCCTATTCTCTCTCGTTCTCCTTTTCTCTCTCTTTTTTTGCTGCTCGAGTCCTTTGTGTACAGTGTGCTATGCTCACTGTGGCAGCACTGTGCCAGAAAAACCCACACGAACACACACACACACACACACACATATGTATGCACACACATACACAGTCACAGACACACAGCTGGGCCCCAGCTGCATACAAAGACTGGGGTTTGGAAATCAATGAAGGAGAAAGAAGAAAAGGGGAAAGGAGTTTAAATAAATTGGCACTTGAAAAAAGAAGAAAAATGAGAAAGAGGGAGAGAGGGAAACAGGGAGAGAGAACGCTCGCTCTTAAAAAAGGCACATCAACTCAACAACACAGTGAGCTTTTTCATGGACTAACAAAGCATAAAGCGCAAGGCAACTGGACTAAATATGTTTGTGAGCGTGCTCATGAAACGCAATCCTACATCTGATTCCAGAGCGAGGGATTGAATGAGTCTGATCAGTCGTGTATGTCATTCCGGCAAAGATGCGTGCTGTGTTTGAGGGAGGGGGGAAAGCCCGTACATAACACAGCCAGAGGACATTAGATAAAAAAAACACGACATTTTTCTAAACGTGTTGCCTCTGCCAATATGCTAACAGTACTGCACCAACAAGGTGGCTTTTGTGAAATTCATTAAGATGGAGAATGGATCAAAAGGTTGCTTCAGTTATTTTCTTCAATGTCTTTATACATGTATCATGGCGTACTTTGTTTGTAGAGGAAGATACATATGATATATGTTCATCATCCAGTCATTTTAGAGATGTTTGCCTACATACAAACTCTTTTGATGATGAAAAAATATGGGACAATTGTACCAGTATCTCTCACTAAGGAAACAGGCAAATGTCCCCATGGTGTCAGGAATCATTGATTTATTGTACTGTGCATACAGGCCTGAAGGGGGGTGTTGGCTATTACTGCTCAGCTAATTAATTCACACTCTTTGAAACTTTTACTCACAGCCAGTAAATACGGGTCATCATTTCAAATGTTTTCCTCCTTTGTCTCAGGACTGTTTTCAATCTGCCAGTAATTTCCTCACGTTGTTCAAGATTGGTGAACATTGACAGTTTTATTGGGGGAGACGGAGACATAATCAATAGGCGCCTTGGAGAGAGAAGAAAAGTCAGCCTATGTTTTTTTTCTTCTCTTTCTTCTGGTTTGGAATAGATCCCCAATTGCTGTCTTATGAGTCGGGCCTGCCAAATTCATTTGGTTTTATCAAGGACCTTTAACTCCCAACTCGCAGCCCAGCACATTCCAAATCCAACACAGAGCTTTAGTACACACGTTTCTACACTGAGGATGTACACGCACTCACTCACAGACTTTTCAAATGCACTGGCGGATGTGTGACATACACATATGCTACGTATAAACATGCCTTCTCAGCAAGCATGCATGCAGATTCACAAACATTTTGTAGTGCAATAGGTGGGGGGGGGGGGGGGGGGGGGGGGGGGGAAGCAGCTGTAGTTTAAGCTCTAACTAATAATATATTAAATCAAAGATAACAGTCTTCAACATGACATTACAGTTTTCAGATTCTTAGATAAATATCAATTTATAATCTTGACATTCACTTTTAAAATGCCTTAGCTTCTTTAAAAATCCAACATTAAATTGGTAAAAGTTACTGGTAATTGAGCAAAGGTGATGCTTATCTTTCCTCTGATGTCACTGCAGGAATTAAAGTAACTGGACTGTTTTTGCTGGTGGTCTGATAAGTGACAGGTCCTTGTCAGTAAGTGTGCCTTTTTGCTGATAGCTTTCACGGTAGTGTGATGGTGCTGATTTGTGAAAAAGAGTGCAGTCGGTCGACAAACTGCTACGTGACAGTCAAAGGTGAGTGTGTGTGTGTGTGTGTGTGTGTGTGTGTGTGTGTGTGTGTGTGTGTGTGTGTGTGTGTGTGTGTGTGTGTGTGTACGAATGCACACACAAGTACCCGTTATCGCTCGGCAGCCAGGGAGGATCTCACCCTGGTGACACTCTGCTGAGCTTCACACCTCTCTGAATAAAAAGAGGAAACACTTAAGGCAAACTAATAAACTATATAAGTAAACAGACTGCTTACAGCAAATAGGTTTAAGGCGGTTGAGTGTCAGATCAGAGACAAACAAGCATGCCTCGTAGTTTGCAATGGCTTTCACGAACCTGGAGAGAGTTACAAAATAAAGCCAGCAATGTGTGTGTGTGTGTGTGTGTGTGTGTGTGTGTGTGTGTGTGTGTGTGTGTGTGTGTGTGTGTGTGTGCTGTTGGATGTTTTTGAAGACAAAATATCCTCTCAGTAATAGCAATTTGACAAAAAAACATTAGCGATCAACTTAATTATGTGTTTTCTTTTCCTGGGCTTACGGCTGTGTTTGCATTGGGGGTAATGGTTAGGTTTGTTTGGGAGATCTCATGGCTTTCCCTGCAGCACCCAACAGCTTTGCATTAAATACAGAGCCAGCAGCGAGGCACTGGCTGGTACGCATCACCCATAAAACCTATTAGTATTTAGAATAATTAAGGTTTATTTAGGTTTCAGGGTTCAAGGTTAGGTTTCGGTTTTTTGGTTTGGAAAGGGTTAGGGTTAAATTTGGGGTTAGTTCAATGATGTGTGTTTTTGGGTTAGGAGAGTAGGGATTGACTCGAACGTAAATGATCAGTCCTCATCAGCAGGATGAACAAATATTTATATGTGTATCCATGCACAGGTGTGTGTATCTTTACTACTGTTTGAGAGTTCAGAGCAGCACACACACACATAAACACACACACACAAACACAAACACACAAGGCACTACCTGTTGCATGAAGAACAAAGTCTAAATTGAGCATACTGTCTACGGGTTTCTCTCGGTTGTAGGAAGTGTATTCACAGAAACTGATAACTGACAACATCTTAAGCTTTATGGTCAACTGAAGCTTTCCACTAAGCTCTTGATCAGGAGATTAATAATAATAATGTCAGCTTTCTCTCTCTCGTGGTAGCCTGCTTTAAATTAATGCATCATATTTGAAAACCTCTATATTTGATTAAAAAAGTAGAATAAGTGACATATATTTGTCTTTACTTACTTACTATCTATGTAGATTTGTATCATGCAAGTGACAAAATTATAGTTCAGTTTAAAATCTAACAAACTATTTTAATCGTATTACTTCTGAAGCAGTCTACTTTCTGTTCTCTAAAAATGTTGATAAAAACAGTATGAAACTCGCGGAGACTTGATGTAACATGTCAAATCACATTGTATAGCAGGGCATTTAATATAGGGAACAATATCCTAGAATTGTTCTGTTTTAGAGCATGCTAAGCAACAAATATTAAGTCTATATGTGAAAAGAAGGTTACACAGCAGTACAGTAAAAGTGGACTGCAAGAAGCTTGTTTGACAAAATAATTATTTGTTAAAATAACAAAATCAAAGTCTGATTCTGACGTCAGCAGAAGGGTTAAGACAGTGTGGATCCTTTAAAGAAAAGATGATTTACCATTGATTTAGAAAATAACTTTTTTCAGGAGTATAAAATAAACTAGGGTCATGAGATTTCATAAAACGCCAGCAGCCACAAAGCTTTTATTTTTAGGATTTTGTCCAAATGCGTGTGCAGGTAGATTAATCCCAGTTGATGCCAGTTTGAAGAAAGTTGACTGCTCATCCCTGCAATTTACGCTGCAAGGCAATCACGAGCCCTGAACGCAAAAAACATGAGTCTGAAACATGAATGTAGTCAAACTGCTTTGCAGCAAACTACACAGCGATGATACAATATTTAAAGTCCGTTTTTCAACAAACTGCAGAAGAAAGCAACGCGGTTCGCATGAGGGCTTCTGTCCGCTGCAGAAACATCTGACTGCATCATTTACCAACTTGTTCAAACTTTCCAGCGCTGCACGTTTCTTACCTCGATTTCTCCTGGGGTTGGCTTGTTTCCTTCGCTTGCCCCTGCTTTCTTCTGCCATCATCACGCTTTATTTCGTTTTAAAAAAAAGATTGTCCAGGGAGCGGTGCGAGTGTGTGTTTGTCCTGAGTGCCTGCCTGAGAATGAATGGTGATGAGGCATCGCCTTCGGTCACAGCGGGAGACTCAGACCTTGATGGGACTCCAAGCAGAGGCGACGAGCCGCGAGGAGGAGTGATGTCAGCAGCAGAGGTTGGCCCTGAGGTCAGTCTTGGCATCGTAAACGTGCACCTTCCTCGTGTACAAAGTAGTATACAGTCTATTGTTAAGACCTGCTCATATAGCCCACCAGATATAATACTCGTTGTACTTTGACAAAACATTTGTCCCGAATTCTCTGCACCATGTCTTCAGAGAGGGAACCCCGAGAGCGTCGATGTATCAGCATGTTCTGGTTGTCTCAACGTGGGAATACGTTACACTACTTAAATTCTTCATACATCTCCCAAAGAATACGTTATAATTTTATGAATATAATTTGATCAACAGCGGAATCTGTTTAAATGAATTAGAAGAAATTAGAAGAACGGTGAGAGGACTTCATCGATACATTTAATCTACTTGTTGATGCTTCAATTTACTTTTTTTCCCCATGTTTCTTTTCCTCATTACTTGCCATTTTGAAGCTATGACTGATCAGAAAAGCTAACTTGTGAATCTTCATCTCTTCGATGCTGCAGCGCAAACTCCTCACACAGAGCTTCCAGTGGGCACAGCGTCTTCGCTTGAATCTATATAGGCTGTTCGGCGAGGTGCAAATGAGCCTGTTAACCCCAATTTGCTACATTTTCACCACGAAGAGATTATACTAACTACAGGTTAATGAGAACAGGTAGACTATGTGCGGAGCCCCCTCCACCCCCCCTCGTTCATGTTTTATAGTTTGACTGTTATGCACGTCGCACCTGCGCTCGAGTACCCTGGAGTGGACCCCGTCCTGCGCCCCATTCACCCCTAGATGGCTGTAGGAAGTGGTGCATTGACAGTCCTTTGTGTTGCAACCTGGACCGTAATCTGTTTTGCAACTGAAAAAACATCCGAAATAAAACTCTAACGCAGCAGTCAGGACCCCCACCTTGGCTTTCTAGTGCCCCCCCCACCTCTTAGGAGCTCTGCGAGATAATACAAGCGAGCCGGGTAGCTTTTCATGGCGCATAATGTCTCCTGCTATCGAGTCTGTGTGGAGTAAACAAACTGGGATCTGACACTGTGAAACATATTAGAGAAGTAAAGACAGATTACCTGTACGGATTTCTTTTTAAGAGACAGGATCATTCAATTGAAAACCTAGATCCCCTAAAACACGTAGCCTAAATTCTAATCATGCAATGGTTTTAGGTGTTTACAATGTCAAAGGATGTGAAACCTTTAAAAAAGGAAGAAGCTCACTACAAATTAATGAGTTATAGTCCTATTAGAGATATTATGAAACCTTATGCACAATAAAGCCATCACAAACTACTGAGTATAGCCTAAAACTTAACATACATTTATAGCATGTATTATTTTATTTGATTATGAACCAATTTAGAAGATATAAAAAAGTACTTCTTCTTTAACCTTATAATATGATTATGAAGCTATTACCCTTTCTGTGAAGCTAACTAAGAACCACCTCAACTTCGTTACGTTCTTCAACTAAGCATGAGCTCAAGGTGACATTTTAAGTAAGACGTGTTTCGCTACATTATCAGCTCATGGTGGAAAAACTAAATACATCCCCCTTCGTTCCTTCACCCATCACGGCTGCTGGGGGTTTGTCTCTTAATGGATTCTGGAAGAGAAAGCATCCTGAAGGTGGGGAGTGAGCAGAGGGCCGAAGAAAGAGAGGGACAGAAGGGTCATCACGGCTCTTTGTGGTGGGATGGATAGAGGAGAGGGAGGAGAGGAGGTGGGTGAGGAGGGGGCAATAAACTTTGCTACAGATGAGGGTCACAGAGGTGCAGAGGTGCTTCAGAGGTCCTGGGAGCTGGGTTTTTTTGGTCATATGTCATGTATATGTGTCTACACAGTGTATCTGGGCTTCAGGTTAAGTGTATTTCATTTAAAATTTCAATTGGGTTTAATCAAACTGTACATTTCTGACTGTTTTGTTAAGAAGTATATGATTGTATCTTGTTACCGTCACCTGAAATGTAGATGTTTTGTTGTTAATTCAACTTAAAAATTGTCACACTGCATTTTTATTGATCGGAAAAATATAATAAGGTTACTTTAAAACACTCACTTCTGTACTCTAAAGCACTTTTAGATGTATTTAATTACGCACTGTTTAAAAGTTTATTCATTTGATTACTTTTAGACTTTAGTGAATGTTTGTGCACAGTCTTATTTTGGTTTAATAGTTGTGCAGTGTAAAATAAGTACACAGCAATGCTGCGGCGGTATCGTTTTAGCTTTCTACTGTCTTGTTAAAACAACTACTTCTCTCTCTCACACACACACACACACACACACACACACACTCTCACACACACACACACACACACAGAGGAAGCAGTCCCACTGGGGTTTTGTCCCTGACTGTGGTCTATGGGTTCAAAGCTTCTTGCATGGGGAGGAGAGCCCTTAAACAGCATATTAAGCAGGAGTTAATTATATGCCAACCTAAGTGACAAAGGGAAAGAAAGGCCTACCTCTGAATGGCAAGACAAGAAAAGAGAAAAGTCATTATGCTGCCCACTTCTTTGCATTTGAAAAACTCTTATTTTGGCATTTCCATTTGTAACTCTGCAGAAGAGATCACGTCGCAGAGAGTCTAAAACACTGTCTTCGCATTAGGGCCGTCTAACTTTTTACATTAAAGTCTAACTCAAACATGTTCAAGAATGTAGTTTAAAAATATCCTTGCACACACACACACACACACACTCACTCACTCACACTCACTCACTCTCTAATTTGTGAAAAGGAAGCTTTGGTCATTTTGCATAACAATTACTTTGGCCCGAGGCAAGAGACAAGACAATGCTGCCAGGAAAAGAATCAGTGAAGGTCAGCGTGCTTTAGATCTGAAATGTATGTAATTGTGTCAAATAAGGAGTTAAGTTAAACATTAAACACATACAGCAAGCCTATCCAATATTTACATCAATAGTTTCTTCTGAAAAGCATAGTCTGATTTAATTTAGTTTGTGCACCTCATTGCAATGGTGACCGTTTCAATGTAGTTTCAAATGAGTGAACTCAACTTTTGACGTGTTGAACATATTTATGATGTTCCTATAATCTGGTACATCTACAGGGGGATTTAAGTATGAATTGCAAAATTGTATTATTCTCGCTTTGATTTCCTTTCAACTGCAAAAACACCCTATGTGAGCCTGTTGTGGAGATTCAGCTATTGTTTCAAATAAATGTGGATATGCCAGATTGCAGATCAGTAGTCAGTCAGGAGAACTTCCCCTTGCCTTGGAGCGAATGAGTCAACTTGAGCATCATTGCCAGGCTGTAAGTGGCTGCCGTGAGTCTACTGTGCCATGCCACAACACCACAATGCCAATATAGTCTAAGCACACTGGGGCCCCTGAACCAAAAATGAGCTAGTGCTGTAAAACGTTATGGTTTAAAAATATCACATTAAAAAGTTACTGTAAAAGTTCAGTGAACACAACAGATTAAATGACAGCGTTAGCACCCGGTGAGGTGTTATACAAACATAACGGACAAGGTGGAGAAGTCCGTTACTTTTGTTATGGGTTATTATAACATTTTGCTCGACATGTGCAATGTGCAAGACATGTGCAATTCATATAGCCATGGTGTTATTACACAATTTTAATCATAATTATTTAACAATAAGCAATCAGTTTTACTTTGTTGTCATGTAGTGTAAGGGTGTGTACAGGAGTGGTTCTCTGCCTGGCGGAGGGATACTTCATTGGGTGCAAAGATAAATATAAAGGGTCAAAGGGTGATTAAAGGGATGAGAGACTGAGTAAGGAAAACATGCACAAAATAGTATTTATTCTTTTCAGTTTTTTCTCTAATTATGTTTTAATCTGAGGGAAAAAATCTCTCTTTGGTTGCACTGCTCATAACTCACTTCCACACCACCATATCCTATAATGTGAGGTCAAAAATAGACATGACTTCATTTTAAGGAGTAAGAAGGCAAAAGGAGTGGGGAAACCCCTAGTCCTAGTCTATAGTATCATGTGAAACAGTATCATGGGTATTAGCTTTTACTCCCATATCTTTCCCTCCACTCTCTTATTTGATGTCTTTTAAAGAAGAGATGTCATTTTGATAATATTTTACGAGCAAGATTTGTTGTAGTTTTTCTTTCTTACAGTATTCAGTGGCCCACAGTGCCAATCCCCACTGACCACAGAGAGCCCGTCCAGGCACTGATGTCACCAAGAGCAGCCATTTTTAATGCTCATCCACTTACTTACTGTAGCAGCCAAGCAGATCGCTTTAATAGGTTGCCGTGACAGGCAGGACTAAATCATATTCATAGCAAGCGGATTTTCCAATTAGGACAAGGAGAAAAGGAAGGATGATTTAGGATAAATGTCCTCTGCTTGGTCAGTTTGTAAGACTTTTAATAATTGTGGGGTAAAATGTTGTTGGATCACAATTAGGCCGAATATAGTTTAACTGCTATCGATAGACTATGTAGAGTGTGCCGCATTCAAGTTTTGCTATGGGGGTTTCATTTGTAGTGAATGAAAGATGTATACTGGTGGCAATTTGTTCTTGCTCTCAGGCTGTACTGCACTCTATTGGTGAAAAGAAGTCATTGCATTAATGGACCAGGCACAGAAGCAAAACTCATCCAGCAGAGCCGGCATTATAGGCAACCTGTCTTTACTTTACACCTCTTTGATATATATAGAATGTGAAGATATGGCTCAGTGTGTGTTGTAATAAAACACAAATTCACATCACTTTACAATAACAGACATGAAAAGAAAAGTTTGACAAACCTTCTGCATCCATCCCACTGAACATCTTTATTCATAAACTGGTAAAATATAGCACATTTGTATAAAAATGTAGAAAATTGTACACAAAATATAACACTTGGCTTTTGTCTATTGTAGTTAATGCTACTATTATAGCTTTCAGTTGCAAAAGGTGATATTCTTTTGCCAGCAAAAAAGTCAGAATGAAGGATGTGACAGTTATAAAAAGAAAACGCACACATAGAAGGCAACATCCATAAAGTTCATTAATATAAAAAGATAATTTTATACAAAACATCTCATACATTCTAAAGAACAGCACTATCAGTCAATGTTCATGCCCTTATTGCTAGTGTTAGTGTTAGTGTTAAAATAGACTATTTGTGCATCTTTTTATCAGTCATTTTAAGGTGTCTTTGGTAGGTTTTACACTTTTTCCAAAATGAAGAAATGTTCATTCCTGCTAATGCTTAGTAAACTTTGAAGTGACGCTACTATTTTATTCTGAAAAGTCTCTTGAAATGCTTCAGCAATACTTTATTGTGGCCTTATTGAGTCTAGCTGTGCTCAGATATGTTCTTAAATGACTATTAAAAAATACTGTGATAATTCTTTATCTCTATCAAAATGAGGTTCATGTGAATAGTCATGAGAGACTGAGACCTTTCCACACAGTGCTGTAGTCAGTGCAAAGCCACAGTGTATAATTAGTTCTCCTACCCAGAGTTGCAGCCTCCTTTCGTATGAAACAGCTCAATAGTCGCAAAAAAGTACCTCAGTGTACCCATGAAAATATGTATTTTACCACACTTCTTGATCCCCTATCCTGAATCAGTAATGAAGAATTTTCCAAATAACTCCTCTTTGGCATTCGAGCCAAAGTGCACCAGCACTGTACTATGAATGTACCTCAGTTGCTCAAACATAGGAAACTATTACTGATCTGTTAACAGATACAGACCAGCTGACTCGGGTTTCATTCAAAATAGCCGTCATCCTCAGCTGAGTCATGTACGAGTCGTAGGCGGGTTAAAGTTTGAATATATCAGACATACTGTAATGTAGAGGGGATTGTTGCACACATATTATAATTGAGATTTACTCATTATCCACTATGTATGTACCTTAGAAAGAGCAAGGAACTTTCTGTTTTGCAGTTATAAACATCACTGGAAAAAAAAACAAGTACATAGCTGCTTTAGGAACACTTACAGTAAACATGTGGAGTGCAAACTCTCTGTCTGGAAAGGCAATTACAACATACTGAACACCAAAGATTCAAACACCAACAAGTCCTGAGTGTCTGTGTGTGTCTGTGATTGCATTTGTGCATGTGTGGGAATACTGATATGCCACTATAGAGTGTGTTGTTCATGACGAGGAAGAAATACCCCTAGCAATACAGATTAATATTTAGTAGCACCGAGAAATAATTTCTCAATCACTAAAAGCACAACTCTAGTCTTCACTCAGCTTTTCAAACAACCATCTTACAAACTCCCGTCTGAACATTGGAATCCAAGCAGTCTATCACAAGACGGAGGATGATTTATCCACTGTCTCATTGTCATGTACACAACATATATAAATGTATATAAAACGTATTTACATGCATCCTTCTCTGCTCCACTGTTGCCACAGCCCCATGTGACTGGAATGCCTGCTTGGAAAAAGTTCAGTATCAGTTTCATATCAGGCATATAGCTCTGTGTCTTACAGTAAGGCACAGAACAATACCAAGTACCAAGGCAGCGAAGGAACAATACAGCGATGGCGGTTGATCAGGCACCTTTGGTTTTAGGGTTTTGGGTGAAGATTCTTACAATTTTGAAAAACATGATGGAGCACATTAGTAGCTTAGTCTCAACTTGCAACCAAAATGCATTACATGGATCCAGTAGCAACGGACCCCTCACATCCTGGCTCGAATAAGGGTTTATGTGTTGGGTTTATGTATAAAGGCTTATGTAGATGTATCAAACCGCCCAGACTAATGATCCATTACATGAAATGATCCATTGAAAAGTTTTTCTTTCTTACCCTATTCCCTAACTGAACGTTCTTGCCGTGTACCAGGGAAAATCACTATAAGCGACAGCACTTACGTGTTTTTAAAGCTCAGGCTGGTTACCCCTGAATACTGGGCTACATACATTTTCATGAGGGATCTCAATTAAAACATTAAGAACTGGCCAAGGACTCTACTTGATTGTTAATCTGGAAAAAGATGCCCCAAAGACTTCTTCTAAGACAGTGTGTTCAGGTATTTATTCTCCCCAGCAAGCGAGGTAAGCATTGACGTCATATCGCCTACAGCCATGTTGGACAGGCCAGAGCCTGCAGCTAGGCTGATAGAAGTCTGGGGGGTGTTTAGGCGGGATGAGGCCTGGGTGGAAGACCCTGGCTGACCCTGAAGGGGATTGTTGATTGGGGTGAATGAGGAAGACTCTGCATCATCAATGATAGAGGTGAAGTCTATGCGAGCATTATCCAAGTCCAGATTTTCTAAGGCATTGGAGATGGGGCCAGATTCAGGATAGGGAGTCATAGGGGGAGGTTTTGTGCCACCTGTTGGGTCCAGGTTGGATCCCATACTGTGCTGCTGGTTAAGACAAGGTCCATTTTGGGGGTCCATGTGTTTGTCCATATCCATGTTTATCTGACCCGAATAGTACATGTTGTTGTTGTTGGAAGGAGAGAACATTTCATTTTGCTGGTGCTGTGGATGCTGAACTGGAGGAAGTCGGACCGCTCGCCTGGGGCTGGAAGTGGAGTGGACAGGGCTGAGGTGGGGGGGGCTACCCAGGTAGCTTCCTGCTACCTGTGACAGGCTGTTCTGGCGGCTGAGAGGTTTCCGGCCCTGAGGGGGTCTGGGGACAACCATCTCCTGGCCATAACATGAGCCTTGGAGACCTGTCAGCTGCTGTTCTTTAGGTGTCACAGAGCTGGGCCCTCGGCTGTGGGCCGGAGGGCTCATGACCAGGTTCTGGTTGGGGTAGGACGGATAGGGTTGGCTGGAGTAAAGATTCTGGTTTTGGTGCTGTGGACTTAGCTGCATCACTGCTGTCTGGGCACTCATATCTATATTATCAGATTGAGGAGAAGGTTTTATTCCACTCTGCTGCTGCTGCTGTTGCTGTTCTTGTTGCTGCTCCCACATGAGTGCTTGCTGGGACTGTACATAGTTCCTCACCATCATCTCCTTCACCTGCATCATGGGGGTTTCTGACCTCTGTCCATCTGAGAGTGCAGTGCCAGCACAGCCCAAGCTCAAGCCCCCTCCACTGGGGAAGGAGTTCTGATTCTGCCCTTGAAAGTCACAGCTGGGATTGTTAGAGTTCCTCAGCAGGACCTGGCCTGTCTGTTGTGGGTAACCCTGAGTCTGCTGGAGGAGCATCCGCTGCTGTTGGAGCTTAGCACTTTGACAGGTATTTCCACCTCCCACCCCAGGGTGGAACTGCTGCTCAGGCTTGATGGTGAGTTTGTGGGTTCCATCTGGACTGTTGTAGAGGCCTATCTGATTGTTGAAGTGGGCCTGTGTCTGTTGAGGCTGTAGGCTAGGATCTGAAAATGGCATTCCTCGCTGGTTTTGGAGAGCTTGGTTTGAAGTTGGGATTTGGCTGTGGGAATCACTCCAAGGGCCTCCAGCATCACCAACCTGGCCTATGCTTGGGTAATGGGGGCCAGAAGGACTGAGCTGGCAGGTGCTCATGCTGTACTCAGCCTGTTGGAGAAGTGTATTAGACATGCCCTCTGCATGAATAGGCCTCGCTTGGCCTATTGGATTTCCACTAGCCCTGGAAATGACTTCCCCTCCCTGGTTCTGGTAATGTCCCTGCATGTAACCCTGGTCTGGGCAGCTCAGAGAGTCATGGCTTGGGGACAGTTGGTTTCCAAGAGAACCTCCAACTCCTCCAAGAGTTTGATGCTGTTGCTGGTATCCCATGAAGCCTCTCTCTCCAGGGGGCATCATCATGGAACGATCCCTGGCATCAACAGGGGCAATGTGGGGCTCCATACCCATAGCCTCCATCATTACATTCTCTGTGATGCTAGGTGGCCGTGGGGAATACAGATGGCGGGAAAGGCTTGTATCAGAGCCACGGTGTTGCAGCGCATTCCTTCGGCCCATCATGGCGACATTATTAAGGCTGTTGAAGCGCTTGGAGAGAGATTGTGGATCTGCTACTGATCGAACCGGGTCACTGGCTCGCCTGCTGTTATTTCCTGGAGCCTGGTGAGGGTAGATGACACCAGTGCCATACTCTGTGTTGGCACTGTGCCTACGTGGACCACCTTGTTGGAGGAAGGGAGGCAGAGGCTGCCCCTGGTACTCACTCAAAATACCTCCTCTTCTGCCTGGAGTACCTGGCTGCTCCATATTGGGTAAAGGAGTCGGTGGTGGTCCACCAGTGGCAGCAGCATATTTGGCCTTTAGGCTGTATTGCTGTGCGGGTGTTAAATTAGGAAGACCTGGCAATCCTCCTCCTCCAGGACATGGAGCTCCTCTGCGATTGGTCTCAGGAGAGAGGGGGTCTCCCCCACTCTGCTCTTGTCCAACGAGGTGACATCCTCCCCCTCCCGTTCCTCCCATTTGTGAGACATCACTGGATCGCCGGCTGGAAAGGTAAGGAGACACCATGGAGGACCGCCGGCTGACGGTGTATGCAGAGCTCAAACTGCTGGTGCCGCTTCCTCTCCTGTCATTAGAAGAGCAGCCGATCGATGTGCCACCTCCTAACTCGTGATTGGAGAGCTCCATAACTCGTCGATTTGAGAGGAGTGGAGAAGGTGCACACATTCCCATATTCTCCCCTGGACCTGAAAATTAACATCCAGAAGGAGGAAACAGCTTAGAAACAGTTCAATACAAACCAAGAATGTTAATTTAGATAAAACAATTGTTGACACAATCGTTTATCAGTCGTAGGTCAATTATGTTGTAACAATTCATTCTTCAGCCTCTTGAAATATTTTTACTTTTGTGCAAAAATTCAGATTTCACCAATATAAACTAAAAGAGTTCTGAATTTAGTTTGTTATTTCATCACAGAACATACCCGGAAGTGCAGGTAGCTTGCTATTGGCACAGCGGCCAGGAGGGTTGGGCCTGCGGATTTGCTTCAGCTTGTCAATCTTCAGGTTCTCCAGCCTCTTCAAAGCCTGTGCTGACATTCCCATTGTTCCTACACTTCCTGGCTCCCCTCCTCCACCTGCAACTCCATCCTCCAGTGCTGTGAGATCCTCCAGACTGCCAGCTGCATTTAGGTTCATCTCCACTCCACTGTCATTGTTGTTGGCGCTCCCCAGTGGAGAACGTTCGCTACTGCAGGATGATTGGCCACCAGGGCTTGGCTGGGATTTCTGAAATAAGTAATATAATGTCATGAGAAAACTTTTCAAATGGCAGGAATGCTAAGTAAAGGTTGTGTTTCTTTTAAAATGAGAGCTTTGTTTATTTTCTTATGTGTAAAGGATCTTGCAGGCCATAACTAAACAGTATCGCTCACCAGAGCAGTCTCAGGAGCCAGCAGTTTGCAGTCCTCCCTGCGTGTCTCTTCTTTCTCCAGCAGCAGTTCAGAGCCTTGGCCTCCAGGGGTCATAGCTGAACCAAGCGGGCGAGGTCCTGTGTCTCCACGATGCTTCTTGGTGATGTGGGCTTCAGGGCCGTGCACCGTCTTCACATGTTTACGCAAAGAGCTCGGATCTGTGTACCGCTTAGTGCAGCCGGGGATCTTACATACATAAGGTTTCTGTAAAATAGCAAATCATCTGTCAATACACAAAATGTTGTTTGTGTGTATCCAGTCTTGCGTACCAAAATGTACTTTATTTCAACTTTAATGCTAATAAAAGTGGTATTGTTCAAACTAGATTACTTTATTACTTTTCAGTGGTGCACACAACAGTACCTCGTTGGAGTGAGTTCGGTTCTGGTGCTTGGCCCGGTCTGAAGCGTTGGAGAAGGCTTTGTTACAGCCTTCATGTTCACACACGTATGGTTTCTCTCCAGTGTGAGAGCGCAGGTGGGTTTTCAAATTCTCCAGACGAGAGTAGGCCTTATTGCAGCCTTCGAACTAGAACAGAAATATTCATAACGGTTTTATAACAACAGCCAAATTGCAAAAAGAGACCATCCACCAATAGACAAACAAAAGCAGGGATAGAAACAGAGATACATAAAGTACATAGACAGAGAGTAAAGGTACACTCACAGTGCACTTATGTGGCTTCTCTCCTGTGTGTCTGCGCATATGAACCACCAGCATGTACTGGGCTTTGAACGGCCTTTGTTCTCGAGAGCACTCCTGCCAGTGACACACAAACTCCTTCTTTTCCCCATGGATGTGCTCATTGTTGATGTGCTGTTGAGTAAACAGATAAATAGAGAGACCCATTACAAATCTAAGTGGTACACTGTAGATACCTTTTTGCTAAAATGCTGTTTTCCTCCTTTTTGTCTCTCCATTCTACAATATCGAGTGGTTGATATATCTCTTACATGAACTAGCTGGTCTTGTGTGTCGAATTCCTTGCTGCAGCTCTCCCAGTGGCAGTTGGTTTCGTAGATGGCCTCTGGTTCAGGCTTCCCGTCCTCCTTGTCGCAGTCATCTCTGCTATCCAGTAGACCCATGAGTGGGTCCTAATGAAACATATGGGTGCAAACCAGACGTTCATGACTCAAGTTGAAGGAAATAGTGTACAAAAAGAAGTGACGGGTTATTGTGCGGTGCGAGGGTCTAAGGACAGAGGGTGTCGTATGCTGTACAGTCTGTAAAGCTCACTGAGACAAATGTGTATTTTGTGATATTGGGCTATACAAATACATTTGATTTGATTTTGATTTATCTGGGGAAAGTGGGGTAGAGCCCCACCTGCTGGCCACATAAAAAGGTGTGGTTTTAGTGGTATTGCTAAAACACATTTCTTGAAACCTTCACCCATTTTCTCAAAACTTTAAACACAAAACTCAAGCTACATTCACAAAACCACAGACTTAAAACACTGCATCCAGTGCATGTAGTTTGATTTAGTTTTATTGTAAATGAACACATTTTTGCAAAACTAAATAAAAGTACAATTATCCCAACTTATACAAGTAACAAAGAAAACTTCATACGTAAATAAAAAGCACATTGCAGGTAAATGTAAAGCACATTACAAAACCAACTGAAAAAACTTCAACGTACGATTAATTCTGCCTCAGCAGCATCACACCTTTGTGCTGGGACCGGCCAGAGGACTTAATTTACATCACACGCAGTGTTTTCTCTTGCTAAGCAACGGGGGGAAATGCCATTGCCTGTAGGAGGTTTACCCTGGTGTAGGGGGTCCGGTCACAGACCCTCCAGCGCCACGCAGAAGAAAACTCCTTTATTGGTTTGAGGAATGGGCAAACATTTATGAAGCGATGGTTGATGTTGAACCATTCACGTATGCGAACAGCACGGTGAAAGCTGACATTGTCCCAAACTACAACATAAATAGGACGCCCAGCCTGATGAGGAACCTGCTGCTCACGATCAATCAGAAAATCCTGAAGACCACTCAGATATGTGAGAAGATGCTCGGTGTTGTGAGGCCCCAGGGTTGCATGATGGTGGAGAACCCCACAATTACTTATGGCCGCACAAAGGGTCACATTGCCACCACGCTGGCCAGGGACTTCCACAATTATGTTCCTGCCTCTCCTTCTCCTCTTCGTCAGATTGAACCCTGCTTCATCTACAAAAATGTATTCATGGGGCCTTTCCATAGAGTCAAATTCAAACAATCTCCAACTGTACCTTACGATGGTGGCCACAGAGAACCTTCTCAAATTTTGCTGCACTCTTTGTCCTGCTTCCCTCATTGTCAAGCCATGAACAAGAACATGGTCTGTGACCGTTGCCCGGATTGCATCTGAAATGACGGTTCTGGTTCTTCCTCGACCTTGATATCTTCCTCTTGGCCAATCACCTCTTACTTGTACTCTTCGTACTCTGCCTCCTCTGCATCTCAAAAATGTTTTCATCCATTGTCGATATTCACATGTGCACTCTGAACGTGCTTATATAGTGTGTTAAATCGGTTGATCTCATCATTAGAAACAAGTGTGAACAGTTTTGAGTCGTTGTGTTTAAACGATGACAACTGTGTTGTAGTTGTGTTCAACTTTTGCTGCCTGTGTTTGGCATTTTGCAACACATGTGCATCACAGTGGGAATTGTGTTTTATAGTAAAGGAGAATGTGTTTAGAGTTTTACAAATAGTGTCTAACTACTTGAACTTGTTTAGGGTTTTACTAAAAGAGAGGTTGATTCGACAAATGGGTTTAGGCAACTGATCATTTGGTTCAGAGTGTAGGAAAACAACAATGCACATGCTTAAATCCCTTGCCAATAAATGCGGATGGCACAAATTTGATGCCATGTGCTGTTGATTACCTGTTGCCTCGCTACAATTTGATTGGCTATTTAACGAGTAGTATGCTATTGTTGTCGTTATTTGCTCGTAGCTGGCAGAAGTTAAATGAAATAGTCAACTGCGGCCACCATGAACGATGTGGATTATCTTCTAAAGCACAAATGTGAAAGTGATGATTGGTGTCCACCAATGTGCGGGTTAGCCTACTGTTATAAACCAAACGATTTAACGTTACATAGTTCTCCACGGGAAAAAATGGCTAACTGCTAGCGTGTCAGAGGAGACGCTTGTTTTCCCTTCCGTGTGTGTTATTCGGAGGGGAGGGGACCTTGTCAAAAACAGACTTTCGGTATCTCAAGTATACTGTGTAGTGTACTACAGCTATTTGCTCATTCAGATTATCACCTGTCTAACTGTATAGAAATTGTGAGCTCTTGTGAGAAAATAGCTCTTACGACAAATTGTGTAATTTTCGAGTTTTGAATCTTTTTTCCACCTAAAAACGCAACCGTGTAAAAACATATTTCATATCAGAGATCAGTCATGTTCTGCAGATATGACGATGGATATTCTTTGCCAACTACAGCTACATAAAAAAACATAAAAACTAAAAAGTACTTTCTTTGCATGCTGCGTCTTTGGTAAGAAACCCCTGCAGTATGGGATAATATCAGTCAAACGTGTTTACCAAGAGCAATTGTTTTGTCCTCTACTCACTCTTGACTACTTTTCACACACATATGACACAGACACATGCTTTTATATTCCTGCGTATTTGACAAGTCTTAATGCCTAAATTAAAATTGTAAATGTATGAGGATAAGACTATTTCTGTACCTGAGTGCCAGTGGAAGAAGGACTGGCCACATCTCCCTCTGACCTCTCCTCCAGGCTCTTCACATTCATGCCATCCATCACAAGTCCCAGCCCTGGCTCTGTCTTCAGCTACAAAACAAAAAACACAAATCATGTAACCTCTTCTATCTCTCAATTAACACATATTTTAATTCCCCCTATCGTAGATGGACAGGAAATGTCAAGCAAAGTGTGCACTGATACTGAATTGTGCTGAGTGCTTTGAGTGAGTGAGAGGGCCGTCTTACGTGTCCATGCTTGGGTGGAACATGGAGTCGAGGATTGTGGGGAGGTAAGCGGGAAGCTTGGCACGGACCCAGAGGCGTCACCCCGCCTCCTCCATACATTGAAACCTGCCTGGATTGGCAGTTTATATTGCTGGAATAGCCGAGGGACGGGCTGTGGAGTAACAGAGAAAACAACAATATTATAACGTTAGGAGAATAAAAGCTGATGGAACTGGTGGGATATTCAAATCAATCAAAATTGATACAACCGGTGGTCAAATTTGCTTAAATGTAGGTGGACGGGGACATTTATCATGGGCGGATAAATATTAGTTAATCTTGTTTACTCTTAATACTGGAATATGCAATTTTGCATTCTTAATTTTTTAGGCAATTTCTTTCTTTTCCTCATGTGTCCTGGTGTATGTCAACCTTTTTTGTGTAAAAACCTAAATGTTCCCGTTTTAAAAAGCAATTGGTCAGCTAGCTTGCAGCTATGAATCACTGAACAGGTACATTTCACCAAAGTTTTGATTTATTCTTTAATGGCCTTCATTGCAGTTCATCTGCATTTGCTGTCTATGTTTAACCCTCCATGGTGGCTTTAGGGATGCGATTGCCTCATGCACAGACTAGATGGTGTTCTGAAAGTAGAATCAAAAGCCTCGTCATGCCTCAAAGTAAAGCATTTCATATTGTTATGCTATTTCAAAATCAGGGACTGTGCAGCAGTTACTTACTTACTTACTAGTCTAAGGTAATAGAGGTTGCTGGCTTTGAAAAGGGAAATATCTGACCTCATGGCGCTCACAGAGAGATGGCCATAAGAACTGGCCCCGTTAGGGTTGCAGCGAGAGTTGACAAAGGCCACCAGGGAGTTGGGTGATGTGCGGATCACTGTCTGCAGGTCTACACTCGCATCAGACAGAGGAGAGATGGACAGGGCTCTCTTTTTACTCAGCTTCAGCATGGAACGAGGTGTGGCGAACCTCGAGCCTGAAGGGAAACAGAGGACAAGAGTGTTATATCTGATTATACAACAATATTTTAGCAACTAGAATTGTATATAAAAGGAAACAATTGTAAGTGTTAGCTTACCATCACCTGAGCCAATCTGATCAGAGCCAGGCTGAATCTGGCAGAAGTTGTGATGAGAGGACATCATGTTGTTCTGGTTACAGTAGGGGGTGCTGTTGCCACCTGTTGGACATTAAGGACAGACTGAAACACTGAAACATACCACTGCAAATATTTACATTCACATCTCTTAGTGTGTGAGGCAGAACAAATGGTTTATGGGTTTCTGTAACTCTGTGTAGCCATTGTGCATGTTTAAAATGTTGGCTTGCGGTCCTGTGCATCTAACAGCTGATTTATTGAGCGAGAAAGGAGATCCACATGCATTGCTGTTGGCCACATAACAATCAGAATTGAAGTTTTATTGTAGGTACAGCAGCAAGAACTTGTAAAATCTAGCTTTTCTAAAATGACAAGTGAGGAGGAGAGAAGTGCCCTGGGAGGTTTTATAGCCTCTTTCCTTTTAGTTTTCCAGAGTAAAGCTACTCACTATTTATATATTTTATGTTTACAGGGTCTATTTTTATCTCAAGTTCACCTTAGGTTAACTGAGTAATTCAGATCAGTCCAAGCTGCTGTTTTTCTGAGTAACAGACACATTTATATCTTAGCAGTACAATAGGCCTTCTGTTGACGGACAATCTTTCCCTTTTTGTAGAAATCTGGGTAGTCTCTGTTTCTTACTCCGTCTCTCAGGTATCTTTTTAAGTCCAAATCGGTAGCAGCTGTGAGATTAAGGAGATGTAAAAGATACTCTGACTCACTCTCTGTGGGCGGCATGCCCCTGTGGCCCATCATACTGTGTGGTGGTGGGGCCTGAGGGGGCCTCATATATTGATCCATGCAGAGGCCAATCCCCTGTCCTGGTCCTGATCCATGAGTCATACTGGGAGTCATGGGATTGTACATAGCGCGGCAGTCCTGGGGAGGGCCGTTGAGGAGCGGGGCACGCAGCGAGGACACATCACTGTATGGAGACTGGTCTGATGGGACTAGGCTGCAGATAGAAAATACCGTTATTAATTATGAGAAATCTAAAAATCGATGTAAAAAATAGTAACTGCAAAAAGACACGATGGGAGCTGAAGAAATGAAACACTGTTGCTTCTTCTTTCTTCTTCCCACTTTAGACATGATGAAGTTTACATTTGAGCGTGTTCATTTGAACCACATTGAGAAATAGGGAAAAGCTTCTGCAAATGCCACCTTATCTATAAGATTAAACATTTCTAGTAACTTTTTGGAGGTGGTACACAGTGTGGAAAAGGAAGCTGAACTATAATCTCTTGTGTGGTTTCCTTCTCACCACTAGATGGGGTATAGTCCTTATGTTGGTCTGTATTGGAAATGTACTCATCTGGGTTTTCCCCTAGGAAAGCTTCATTGGAACTTTCCAATCTTCTCATGAATTTCAATGTTTTCTCTGACTTCAGTCTCACTGGTTAGTTCAAAATGTGTCGCTCTTCTTTTTCCCTTTCTCGCTGTCCCTCTCGCTCCTCTCCTAAAAAAAAAAAAAGGGGCAGACTTCATCTATCCACCTTCTCCTAAATCGTCCTTTTCAGTTCTTTAATTCTTTCACCACAACGTGTATTCCACACAGGAGCTTAATCTGTCCTCTCTAATCCACTGTGCTGGTTCCCCCCGACTCTACCTCAACCTCTCCCCCTTTCTCTTCTCCCATTCATCCCTTCTGTTCTACTTCTCTGTTTCTCCCCCACTCTCTCTCCCTCTCTCTCTGTCACTTTCTATCTCCTCTTCCTTCCTCCCTCCTCCTCCTCCTGCTCCTCTGTCTTTCTCTGTCCCAAACAGCCACCTTTCTCTCCATCTCTCTCTGTTTCTCCCTCACTCTGGGTAACCTGAGCGGGGCGCGAGGCAGTCATGCAGAGCGCAGCGGGGCCTGGTCAGCCTGTAATTAGCAGCTGTCAGAGAGAGGCCGAGTCCACCCGCAACCTGGGTGGCATGAGGGAGGGTGGGAGGAGAGGGGGAGGAGTGAGGGGCTGAGCTAGCACTGCGTCCACAACAATTGCAGCGAGACCTGGGCTTCTGCACCCTCTGAGTGTGATTTTTAAAATAGGAACAGCTTCCGAGCCTCTAGGATGATCCCTGCTTTCTAGAGAGGGACTGAAGAAGATTGAGCAATCTTAGCAAAAAGACTGGAAGCAGGGGGAAACAGCTCTGTTAGAAAATATGCTGACCAAAACCTTTTAATCTTATTGACACAATGTCAAACCTGTACAGAAACGGAAAACAACACTTTGTGATTATAGTGCGAGCACTAATAGTTCACGCTGGGCCAGGCGCAGTGACTGTGCACAACTTCTTGAAGTCATGCCATCACAGTGAGGTTGCCAGGTTTTATACCGTTGTGCCCACCCATGCAATAGAAGTGCTGAGCGGACGCATAAACTGTTGTTTGTCAAATAGCTACAACAAGTAAACCTGCATTAATCTGCTGGGCCCATATACCGACCGATATTAGCTCTCACAGATATATTGTTGCTGTATATGTTGGCTGATGAAAGATAACACATTGTAATACCACTACCTTTGTGAGGTAACTCAGAAACAAAGCGTGTCCTCTATACACTTCAAAGTGGCACATTTGGTCACAATTCTTACAAATTAAGTGATTCATTTCAAGAATGTTGATATGATGTGTGTTTATGTAAAAAAAAGAACGTTGGTCAATATATTATAAGATTATTTTAACTCAAATCAAGCATTGATTGGGCTCAATATGTAACTCGAATCACCACATTTTTACTTTTTACATTTTTGCTGTACTTGTATTGATTTAAATAAATAAGACACAGTGTGTCACCTTAGAGTTATTGGTAGTATTTCTGAAATGTGGACAGTTGTATTGTATGTTCCCCCTGCTACCTGTCTTTATGCTAAAATGCCATTACTCTAGCTCTGTGCTTAACGTTCAGACATGAGAGTGGTATCGATCTTCTCATCGATAGATACGTTCTATTTGATCTAATCTCACCCTTGGAAAGAAAGCAAACAAAGTTTCATACTAAAATGTTGAATGTTTTTGTTTGCTCTAATGTTAAACCGTTGTGCAATCCACCATGAGAAATAAAGGTTAAACTGAGCCACAGAGTAATGAGTGAGGACGTAGCACATGCTCACTACTGTCTTACCCTCTGGAGGGCTGGCTGGTTAAGCTCTCATAGTGATACAGCCCCTGGTGTGGCTGCATGTCCACTGGCATTGGAGCTCCGAGACCTACTGCTCCCCGTACACCCTGGACCTGACACAAAGACAAGGACACGGTTAGGGTGACGCAAGAAAACCCAAAGAAACCCCACCAAACCAAACTAAACTAAGCTACACTACGCTAGAAGGAAAAGGCAAATAGACAAAAACAGTTGTGGCTTGGGGTGGGGGGGGGGGGAGGGGTGTTAATAACAGACTAAACCAAGCTAAACAGTTCAAGGGTAAAATAAGCTTACTCTAAAATACTTGAGTCACACTTATTTTAAACAAATCTACTAAATCCATTACGTCAGTAAAAATGTAAAAACCACAGTAGAAATAAAGCTGAACACATACAATACAATACATCCTGCAGTTTGCATTTAAATTTAACTTGCATTAAGTACAAAAAACAGAAGGTTAGAAGTTAAATTTGGCTATAAATAAAAAGTAAAAGCACTCTTAGTGGACAATGTTAATAGTGGTGCTTGCACCGGCTTTAATCCGTCATATTTTATTGAATTAGTTAAAATCTTAATTGCAAAATGTTTCATAACTATAGTCAGTCATTTATGAATACAAGCTACTCTCATATAATGAAAATAATATAAGGGATACAAATAAAAAAAACAGGGAGAACACATTGAACACATGCATAACATCATGAGGCACTGTCTGGAGGCTAACTGGAGGCTAACCTCCATTACAGCCTGTTCACAGTCGATGTGATTCCAAAGGTCAGATGTGTGGTACTTTAAGTGTTCATTTCTTCTTAAGAATCGAGGGGTTTTTAACGGTGTACTTTGAGAGAAAAATAATGCTGGAGTTGCAGTCACACATTATATAGAATATTAGCATCTAAAGCTCTATTTGGATAAATGAGACATGACATCCATAAATGCATCCGATTACATAAAATGAATGTCCTCTTAATAATTTGAATTTGTGTAAGGAATATACAACTGAAGTTCATGTGATGTGCCCTCACTCACTCACTACAGATTAGACACAAACAGTGGGCTTGGCTGTAATCTCTCGTGCACCTCAAACACTGCTGACAGACACTAAAAAGCTGCCGCACCTTCCCAACCTGGAAAGTAGCGATCACCAAGAGACCATACAGAAGAAGAAGAAGAAGAAGAAGACAATGTGCCTCAAAGCTTTAAAAACAAATAGTTACGGGAGGCTAGCAAAACAAACTAACTAAAAAATGAAAGTAGAACAAAGCAGTCTTTTGTATGAAGCTCATATTGAGATGGTATCTTTCAGCGAGAGTGCATGTGCAAGGTAATTCTAGCTGAGAGATCTCGGGAACAAGCACCTGCTCATTACATCCAACCACATCAGTGCAGGTACTAATAATCGGGACTGTGGGCTCTTGCATGGTTACACAGGTAATTAGGACCAAAAAATTACTCTACACACTGGCTGATGTCGTAGCTACCGCAACTGGAGAAAAGCCAAAAGTCTTGATCATTTGTCAAATCAAATTTGGACTGACAAAACCAGATATTTAAAGATATCACCTTGGACTTGCAGAAACTGGGATGGACAATTTAAACCCTTCTTAATCCTAAACATGATCGTATTAACGCGTCTGTATTTGGTTCTTTTGAATGTTCACTAGCAACGTTTAAAAAAATGCAACAATACACACTGATTCAATTTACAAATCTGAGCATCGTGCACGATATTCTTTAACTCTGCACTTAAATCCTTGCCGTGCATGTGGCACCAAAATATCCCGTTGTTGCTGTGCATGTGACAAGATTGTCAAACCTAAACTGGGAAAGCTCCTGTTCACTACAGATGAAAGCTCTGTGGTTTGAGTGTAACAGGTTGCCATGCCTGTTATGTAGTAGCACAAGTGTTAAAAGGGCAGTAGGGACCTATTTAAGCCCACAGGCCACCAGGGGGATTTAATACGCAAAGTTAGCGACTGGTTAAATGATGTGGGCGGTCCGGGGCTAATTGCATATATTCAGCGCCTGCTTCGGATGTGTGTATGATAATTAGCTAGAAGTGCTAAATAGAGATCTCGCCGAGCACCTCAGCTGTCCAGAACTCATAAATACCAAGGGGGTCGCCAGACAGCCTGTCACACACACACACACACACACACACACACACACACCTGTCAGTCTCGCCAGGGGGTAGCATATAAATCCAGTGGCCACCAAGTCTGCATAGAATGTGTGTGAATGTGTGTGAATGTATGTATGTGTGTGTGTGTGTGTGTGTGTGTGTGTGTGTGTGTGTGTGTGTGTGTGTGTGTGTGTGTGTGTGTGTGTGTGTGTGTGTGTGTGTGTGTGTGGAAGGGTGAGTGTGACTGAATATGCCAAATTGGTTTGTACTGTGTAAGCACAGTGGCAGGTGTGTATGAGAAGAGAGTTATAGAGACAAGTGTATTTGCAGTGCAGCGCGTGTGTGTGTGCATGTGTGTGCATGTGTGTGCGCGTGTGTGCGCGTGTGTGTGTGCGATGGTTGTGGATCTAGAGTGTGAGTGAATAATGTATGAGACCACCTGCGCAAAAGCAAGCTGGAATTTTTTGAAAAATATGTTTGCAAGTGTTTCTCCAGGGAGCAAGGCAGCGAGTGAGTGTTACTGTTCTGTGTACACACTCAACTGTGTGTTGTGTAATTAATTTGCATAGTACAGAGAGCCAGTAAATTACTGTAAAAGTGCAAACACAGAATAAGTCAACATAATTCATGTTTGCCAAGTCTGAGCATCCCTGTCTAATAGAAAGTACGTTAATATCCTAAATAGTGCAGCTAATGCATCAAGATTACATACGTTATCGATATAATGTGGAAATGCTTCTGATTGACGGGTCTGCCAAGATGCAAAATGTTGATACTGAACATATTTGCAGGACTTTAAACAACAAACTGTATAAATGTGTAAAATGCTTTTCAGTGACTGGTACTGTATATGCACCTAATTACTGTTTGTGTGCATGTATGTATTTATATATGTAAGCATGTAAGTACATATAGATGGATGATTTCATTCGTAATGTTGCTGACACAGGTGTCGTGGCATTGTGCTATTTTAAGTCAATATCTTGTGAGAAACTCTCAGGGAGTTTGCTCCCCGGTGTAATTTTGTGGTGCTGGGTTTTAGAGGGATGGGGCAGAAGCATATTAAAAACCTCAAGATCATGAATCAAACGGCTAACTAAACAAGTCTGCGGCACAGCGACCTGGGCAAGAACCAAGGAGCTGAGGATGAGGACAGGATGTCCAGCCACGTTTTACACCCAAAACCTCTCCGTTCAAACACTCAAGCTTCATCACAACCCCGTACAAGACACGCCACACCTAAAAGCCGCACGACTCTGACATCACACTTCCTCAACATCCTCAAGCGTAAATGTTCAATTTAATAAAAACCAGCGTCAAAGAGATCAGGGCGTGGATAAAGCATTAGTATATGGCAAACTGTAGAAGAGTTGCAGCTAACATTCATCATTTATTCTTAAAAAATAAAAGAAATCTGACAAAAGACGTCGTTTATAACAGTCATATCTATTAGAGTGATTTCATTAATTGAGCAACTCTTTTAAACCATTTATTATTTCAGAGTTTGTATTGGTGCATAAGCAGTATTAAAGCATTGCTCTGGGCACTTTTCTAAAGACAGACTCATGGATTTCTTTATTAAATCTTGAAGTTGCATGGTATTCTGCATGGATGATATAATCTGAGTTTACCTCGAATGACTGGATATTTGAAACGAGCCCGAAAAGGCATGATTGTTGTCTATCATAATACCTTTCCATTCCGGCTTACCTTCCTCCTCACCAAACCAACACAGCTCACCACCAATAAATTCAATATGGCTTTGTATCCCCTATGGTCTATTACTCTATTACTCAACGCTGATACTAACAACTTCAGATCTAACACATTATTCCTCTTATAACACAGTTATAGTGACTAATATCATCTTATTAGCAAACTTAAGTAGATATACATTTACAATAGGTTTTGCATAACTGTTACAGGACAATGTGCATGCTAACACATTGTAACAGTACAAATCTAAGTTTGCTAACATTAGCCACCATGAGCTACTGGACATACTACAGGCTGCAGCAGCAAAACCTCCCAAGCTGCACGTTTTATTGCTTTTGAGCTCAACCTTTTTTTCCTTCTTATCATTAAAAGAAAGAAAGTGTTTACTGTTTTAAGTTAAATAGTCTCACGTCCATGCCATGTTGTATTTAATTTCAGAATTGAGAGAAGGCTTAGACAGTGTTTATTTTATTTTATGGCTTTCTGATGACGTTAAAGTGTAATATTATCTTAACTATGACTCTGCTAATCTTCACCATGAGCTTCACACATGCAGTAGTCTACTTGTTGTAGGGCTTCGACTACATTAGGCGACTTTTCTTTTCTAATGGCCCACAAACCTCAGTCCTCAGGTGATAGTTTGTATTTCCGGTATACAAAGATAAACATTATTTAGTCTTGCACGGTTTGGCCATTTGTGACATTCCCATTAAGCGTCAGTCCTCCTCCCTCCGAGTGAGTCTCCAGAGAGGACAGATATTTCCACAGGTCACTGGTTGTGTCAGACAAAAGGCCTGATCCGACTCTGCTCCACTCTGCTTCTACACTCCTTTACTCTTGGGTGTAACACTAAACTGGGGCTCACACATGCCCCCCGCTCCCTCCCCAGCCAATGTGGAAAGAGGCTTTTAATGACAGCCCCTCTCCTCTTAACCTCATTTCTCCTCTGCTCTCAGATGGGAATGTGAGTATACAGTGTGTGTGTGTGTGTGTGTGTGTGTGTGTGTGTGTGTGTGTGTGTGTGTGTGTGTGTGTGCTGGATAATCTCTTACTTAGACAACACAAAACAGCCTAAATCAAACTCAGCACACATCTTTGGAGCATGTCCTACAGTGTAAACACCCATCTGAAACTATTTTGTCCCCCACCCTCTCCCTACTTCCCTCCTCTCATTCTGCCTTTTCCATTGCTCTGTATCTCTATCTCTGGCTATCTCCTTCTCTCTCCCTCTCTCCCTCTCCCCCGCTGCCTCCACCCTCTCCCTCATTCCCTCTCTCCCGGCTCATTCCTGCTCTTGCGACCTCTCCCTCGCCCCTCCCCCTCCTGGCGGAGCTGCAGTCGAGGTGGGTGTTCTCTGGCTGTTATGACTTGAGAGACGATAATGGCAGCTATAATGTAGCCAGCCGTTCCTGATGTGGCTGGGCTTGTGGGGGATTCTGTTGTGTTAGGGCTGGAAACTGAGCAAAGGGAGGGAGGGGGGGGCACGAAGGCGGAGCCCGGGCCCTCAGCCAACCACAGCCCAGATTCTACCTCATTTTCTTTTTCTCTTTTCTTTCTCTCTCTCCTCACCCACTAACTTTTTCTAGCCCTGTTGTTTTCCTTCGGTGGTAAACTTTGTTTTTAAATTCTGGCTTTGTTTTTGTAACCCCCACCACCCAACATAGACTCTCCTCCTTCCCTGCTTTTCTCCCCCAGCAACCCTCCCCTGTGTTTTTTACCCCTTTTACCCAGACTCTGTGAATTCCTCACAGCTGCTATAATGTGATGGGGGCTAATGGTGTGACCACCGAAAGGCCACAGGGCTGGAGACATCACTGTAATGTACAATAAGCCCTATTCACTGACCTGCTGCAGAGAAGATTAATGCCATATCTACTTAAACAGCCACTTTGAGTCTTATTTAAACAGCTTTAATTACATTTGCATCTGTCATACAACCATTATTCTATTTCTTTTGTCCTCGTTTACTTTCTGAAATGTTTGACTTTTCCTTTGATTCAACTTTCTTTACTTCTAGTTATCTTTCTAATCTGCTTTTAATTCTAATATATCTATTGTTACTTGTTATATTTGCAGTCTATTCCCAATTTGCATTGCAACTGCTGCCCATCGGTTTTATCTTTTGGTCTGTTTCTATCTAAAGCAACAGGTCGGAGTCTGATGTGTCACTGTGCATAACATATAAGAACATAATCAAAGCAAAACTGTTATTTAGTGGTGTCTATTGCACACAGCTGTATAGGAAAATGACTTATGCAAAGAGTCAGCACTGTTAATTGAAAATTTCATTCAATATTTTCTTGACCAAACTGTAATTGAAAAGTGCAAAATGAGTTATTGAAGGATTTGTTTGACAGCAATGTTTAGAAAGAAGAATCCCTGAAGCCCTAATCTAATGTTTACTAGATAAGCACTGTGGTTTAATGCAGTCAACACCATAGCCCAGGTTTCAACCTCACTGATTCACACCTCACGTATCCCTGCACTGTAAACTGCTGGCTGAGGAAGCTGCGGTGCTCATGTCTCACTGCTGGGGTTCCCACCTTGTCGAAATGTCAGAATGAAACGTTGATCCCTTGTTGCTACACAGCCGGAGTGACTGATGATAGACATCGGGGCACTAAAGGGCTTGAGAGCGGCTGCTCTACATGACTACAGACGGTAGAGCAGAGCTAAACCGAGAGCAGTGGAAAAGAGTAGCGCAAAAAACTGCACCTGATGAGCTGAAAGCCATATTCTAATTGAAATGATAAAAAGTAATGCCAGAAGCAGCAGCTGCGGAGGGAAAAAGGGTTATGTAAACACTGTAGAACAGTTGAGGGTGTAGCGAAGAGCAAAGGAGGTAAAGCGGCAGCTAAATACACTTGACTGAATCAATTTTGGTGCAAAAAGTACCGTAATTTACTTAAGCTGCCTTGTAGAGCAACAGACTGCCTTTGCTGCACAGTCATGATTACTGTTTTACCACCTTTGTAACTGTTGGCCTGATCAGTCTGCGACTTGATAGTGTTTGTTTTAAGATTAGGAGCGGTTCCCCTCTCCTTGTTTTCTTTTGCCTGCACAAGCACAGTGTTGTACTGCTGGCCGCTGAGCAGCTTTGCTTTCTCAGACGCAGTTAGATGTTTATCATGTATCAGTTCAGAGATTTCAACCAACAACTCTTATCAAGAGGACAAACGTGGTGCTACCAACGCATGTGAGAGTGTTTCCTTCCTCTTTAGTCTCCCCCATAATTCCTTTACTCCTCCACTATCCCACTTTTTTTCTGTCCTCTCTCTCTGGGCCACCCACCCGCCATCCTGCACATACCTGTGGTTTCCTGTACCCCGCTCCTCTCCTCTCCTCCCCCGTCTCTCTTTACCTCCAGCCTTTTTTCCCCCTCCCCCCACACACCTTCCTCCCCTCTCTGTCTACTAAGTTACATCAAACTTGTGTCTTGTCTTCCACTGTTCTTCTACTACTACTACTGCTGCTGCATGTCTGTGTATCAGGTAGGTAATGCCCCAACCACAAATATTTCTTTGAACTCCTTTTATGGAGGAGAAGCAGAGGAAAGAGGGGGGGGGGGGGGGGGGGGGGGAAAGGAGAGAAGGTTGGATGGATAAAGCAGATGAGGAGAGGTTGATTCACACAGCTGGCTCCCAGCTGTAGACCGAGGCAGCATGTAGAAAATGCCCCATCTATAAACAACTAGAAGCCCAACCCACATTTTCAAGAAGAAGAAAAAGAGAACAGAGCTTTGTCATTGTAAATCCAGCTAAGCACTCCCCTTCACCTTAACCAGCACTCCTGAACGTCACTGCTCTTTTCCTCCCATCCTTTATGTATCTCTACTTCATTTTTTCCTCCTGGTGTTTGTCCACTCTACTCATTACCACTGAGGCTTTTCTGTCACTGTGGCAGTTTAAGTACAAATCAAGTCCTTGTAAATCTTCTCCAGTCAATCAGCTCCCTGACACAAGCAGAAGAAAGAAATGTCCTCTGCATAAATTCACTAGATCTGTCTCTTACACATTGAAACGGGGACAAAAACCAGATAATAATCTGTTCGGTTTATAGAAAGACCGCAGTGATTATAAGAAAAATAATAATCCTAACAGTCTTGGGTGGGCAGACGATATTTATAGCCGGCCTGCTGCTACTTATATTCCTTAGCTGTATAACACAGCTGGAAGTGAGGGACGAGAGAGAGGAGGTGGAAAACTTGTGAGGAAAAGGAGACAGAGGAAAGAGAGACAGAAGGGGCTCCGGGGCATTGAGGGGGGGGGGGGGTGTGTGTGGGGGCGGATACCCAACGCATGTGTGGCTGAGCGCAAGACGGACAAAGAAAGGCAGAGAGAGACGTAGACAGAAAAAGCACTACGTGAGGCTGTGTTTATATGTGTGTGTTTGCATTCGGTGTGTGGGAGAAACCGCTGCGCAGATCCTCCAATCGACGACGGCAGCAGCAGACAAGGCCTGCAGGCCACCAGACGCACACAGTGACCACAGCTCTGAGAGCCTCTCACAGGAGGGAAACAAGACGCAGACACAACCATAACATCGACTGGGCAGGAATAATCACGACAAAGCCACATGGACTTTATTGACCGTTCACTTTTTTGTTATTACAAGGCTTTGTTCCAGGAAGGAACAATGTTATATAATGTACAGATTTAAAGGCAGTCTCAGAAAGAGAGATACTGTAAATGCAATGAGTGGCAGGTGAACATGTGGTTATGCAGACAGATTAACAAAGAGGTAGCCGTTCAGACATTGCCTGATGGAGAACAATTCAATAGACGGAGAGATACAAACTCCTCCCATTGTAACTCCTCCTCAAAGTATCAATCATTTTGATCTCAGTGAATTTTTCAGTACCTTGGAGAAATATCTTTATCTCTTCATGTACAAACATAGTATGACACACTTCTAAATACAAGTTGTATTAGTGTAATATTTGTGAAAGTTGTTGAAAATGAAGACAAACATTGTAAAATCCACACAGCCATTTTAAAATATGTTTCTAATGTAACTAGGACAAATCTAATTGGGGCTAAATAAACAAGACAAAAAAATCTGACTAAGCATTGTCAACTTTGATCTCTCAACAGGTTTCAACGGTCACCTCTCGCTGTCATTTGGGGCTGACCAAGTGCAAAAATGGAGCCGTCACAAAGTCTAACTGTCGCCATACTGTAAGAGCAGATGTTGGCTATAAAGAAAATATGTGTGCGGACACTTGAGCTGACAGTCGTCAGAAAACCCTGCTACATCTCTGCACGTTATAAACATCATAAACAAATCATGTTGTTCATAGCAAACTAATCTTTCTCCCCTCAGAATGTAAACTGTATTTAAATGTGTCCCAGCAGCTGAACACACGTAGATCAGGTCACTGATGTATACTTAAACGTGCACGTCTGTGAGTTTGTGTGTGTGCACCCTTGATAAGGGTCATTGTATTATATCATCACTTTCACGCTTATGCTTTTCCTCCACTTGCCTCTTCCTCCTCTTCCATGTATTTGCTCCCATTTGTCTCATCCTCTTACTCTCCGCACCTCCGTAAGTGTTAAAGAAAAACCCTTGTACAGTTGCTGGCTCACTTTGTTGCCTGCCTTGTATGTGTTTTTACAAAAAAAACATTTACCAAAACCTTTGCGAAACACATGCTTTCCTCCTGTGCTCACATTTGATTCAGTCCACAACTCCTCTGCCTCGTGTGCCCACTGGGAATCTGCAGTCAACTATAAATCGTATGAGAAGTGATGACTGCTGCAATATGTTGATGCAAAACAGTAGGGACAAAAATGATGTTCTTCTTTTTCATTCTGCTTGCCATTTACTTAAACAAACCTCATCAATTTACACAGTGAACAAATTACAGAGTAGCTTTTTGGATCACATACACAGAGACATACGGCAAAATGTGCACTTCTCCTGTGTGGTCCTTCTCAGAGCTGCTGACTTCATAACTAATATATCGCAGGCGTTTAGTTTAATACCCAGATGTTGGTAGGGGCAAGGCATCCGGGCCTGCGTTAGCTTTTAATTGGCTGGGATCCCCGAGCTGGTGTTTGGGGCTTAGCATGTGACTCAGGGAGTAACACACAGGAAAAAGCTCCCCACACACAGACAAATGCATACACACACTTTCCCTGAACGAATGAAAGCTCTGTCGGGTTCAGGATCATATGCTGTCAGGAAGAGACGAGTCATGCTTACGCACAAACACACACACGCACACACAGAGAGTTACATCTTTGAGATCCCAGGACGGACTGACGCCAAGCTGCTGACGTTTGCGCCAAGCAGCAGCCATGATATCTGGTGAGCTGATCATTATAGTAAGAAATAAAATGATGCATACAAAAGAAGGGGGAGAAGATCAACGGTATGTTTCTTTAGGTCACAAATTGCAAGGGGATATGTGAGTGTGTGTGTGTGTGTGTGTGAGAAAGAGTGTGTGTGCATCTTGAGTTCCCACCAGAGCTGTAATTAAGTGGCATTAACATAACTAAAAGGCAACAAATCAGCTGGCTGTGAGGAGCCACACACACACACACACACACACACACACACACACACACACACACACAGACACACAGACACACAGACACACACGAAATGAAAAGCGTATGAGGAATTTCATCAATCTGAACTGCAGCTCATTTAAATTCATTGTGAAATCAATCCTTAAGTTGGGAACACATTTTACAAGATTTTCTAATTTAAAAAGACCTCACACATAAAGAATACCTCCACTAGTGTTTTCACTTATTGTATCTCATTCAAGTTTGGGCACCACACATAACACAATAACAAGATTTCAGACTAACCTCAAAACTGTCACTCAAAATCTTCTTTGGATTCTTTTTGATCCGCCACATAAATCTTCCTCTACATTTTTATCATGCAAACTTGCCCGTCTTTGCAGGAAAATATCGTCAGTATGTTTCATTCAAACAACATTTGACATTCTGTCTTTGCAGCAGGTCTAAACGCTAGGCTCTGATTGGCTAACGAAGGTTTTAGATCCAATCTCTGACTCCCACACACTGCTCGACACAGGTTGATTATATCCAACATGTTTGATCCAAATCAGGCCCTTGCCTAATCGAGGATGTCAAGATTGAATTATTATTAACCTCGCACTAAAAATTTTATCGGGTAATGCCTCTCAGGGTGGTGTTGCAAGAGGCTAAGGTTTATGTGGTGTGTATTCAGATCACAGGTAAATGAGAATTATCAAAAGGTTTTGATCCCAAAGCTGGTACAAAGTTTTACTCCACAACTTCCCCCATTCATCAGTTATTCATTCACACATGCAGTGTAAACAAGGAATCTGCCATTAGCACATACTGTATGTGAGGTGGTAGCTAAAGGGTAGCAATTCAACAATAATAGAAGAGAGAAGAAGAAGAACCAGACGCCACTTAAACAAGAAGGTTTAAAAGGCATTAAAAGCTCTTTGCTAAAGTTTCATGTGATGCATTAAAACATGTTTTCTAGGCCTTAAGGATACGCACTAAGCATTACCGTCCACACACAATCAATGTTACTCGTTTCATTTACACTCGGTCAAAGACTGGCCAGATAAAGATGTTTTACATGTCTGTCAAATGCTGCAGTTTAAATCAGAAAAGTGTAGGAGATGTTTTGCAATCACAGAAGCTTTCTGCTATTTGTGCATGTAAACACTGATCCTATCTCATGCATGAGGAAGGGGCTCCCTTTCACCGTGTCTCAGCCCTGAATTCCAGTCTGTATCTCCATGCAGTGCTCAGTGATGCGAAGGGAGCACATGCACGCACACACATAAAACAGACACACACACATAAACACTCGCTCTCTCCGAGCATATAAAAAGGCAAACGGTACACGATGTTCGCTTATTTACACATAAACTGCCTCGTATACATTGAAAAGAGATGTACATGCACACAGATACACACAAACGTGTACAAACAGACACACTCATACAGGGTACTGAGAGGGTGGCTGATGGCCTCGATGACCCGGGGACCTGATGTGACAAACACAATAAGAAGGGCACGATTTACGTCAGCAGCTTGTGAATGGCTCACTAAAGACACGCAAACACACACAGACTCACAAACAAGGACATTTTATTTTGTAGGAGCTTCCCTGAAGCATTCATCACTTGTTCTGTTTGGGATACATAAAAAAAAAAAGAAGAAGACTACAAGTCTACTACAATATGACAAGTTAGCAATAAAAATGAAACCCAAGTTAAGTGAGTCTAAGTAACATTTGCTGAGCAGACACTCAATTACTTAATGCTGCATTAATGTCATGTAGGATTAATCATAAAAAACAGTTTCTGACTTGTAATTACAGTTATCCTCAAAACCTCAAAAAAGTGATAATTACGAGAGGGGAGCTTTGATATATCTGAGTTGGTGCTGAATTACACAGAAGTATGTATTTTTGAACTTTCACATGACCAACTGAAGAACTAGAAGCAAGTGGAACGGGACCAAACGCAGGAAACAAACATGTATTTATGTAAATTGCTTTGTGTTTGGCTGCTGCTTAATTTACTGTTGTAGTAAAACCTTTTAAACCATCTCTGTGACATGCTAAGCTAATGGTAAAGCTATCACCAACGCCCTCTTTCCCTACATTTACAGGGATTCTTTCCACTGCACAGAAATATCAGAAATAAAAGCAAAGGCCCCCGACGAATGTACACAGAATGTGCAATGAGTCGATGTGAGTTAATGTTATGTGCGATCTCTATCAGACTCAAACAGCCAGAAACATTCACTGGATTTTAAACTGTATAATAAAATTGAAGGTGCTCTCATAAATGTCTGCCTCGAACTTAATGTTGTCTTATGTAACCTTTTAATAATTTAAAATCAAAGAGTACATCTTGACCTTCGAGTATCATAGTAATTAAACAGGTTCTCACACTGGAAATGATTAGACACACAAGATCTTTGAAGAAATGTTGATATACACACATGGACCCTGCGCCTAAGGACCCGTGTATTAATAATATCCTGGGTTACAATTCTCAACAAATAAAAACTCATTACATAAACTAAATAAAAACATGGCTTTTGGGCTTGACGTAGGGGAAATTAAAGATAAAAGGAGGGCTATGAGAGTACACTTTTACCACCGTTTCCTGTAGAGAGAGGGAAAAAAAGGAGGTAGTGATTCACTTGATGGAAAAAAATCTGGCGGCAGTAATGTTGCTGTGCAGCGGGCGACTCACAGTTTGTGTGTGTGTGTGTGTGTGTGTGTGTGTGTGTGTGTGTGGTATTCATGCTCTCCTTTCTCTTTTACAAAGGAGTGATGGGGTGAATCTGAAGGGATGGAAAGAGAGAGAAGGACAGAGAGGTAGAGAAAATGAGTGACAAAGAGAAACAAGTGAAGAAAAAGCGAGTTGATGGAAGAAGAGAAACAGGAAAAGAAAGAGGGAGAGAAAGAGAGCGAGCAGTGTTGAGCGGCACTATGCTTCAGCAGTCCTTTTGACTGAGAAGAGAGGGACTGGAGACCTATTGTTGAAATCTCATTCCTCACTGTATTGTCCGACCTTATCAATGCAGGGTCACCAGGAACAATAGTGAGCTCTGCCATAAGTTCTCATGTGTTCACAGTGTCACTGCAAACAGAAAACGCAGGTGTTGTATCTGTAAAACCTTTTAGGAAGCAAGAAAACGTTTGTGATGTCATTGGGCCGTTGGGGTTATTATGATATATCATATTAATGATGATATCATAATGTCGATGACTACATCGGGGTTATCTGGGCTTGAGGTTGAGACGTCACGTTTTAACAACCCTGAGTTACAAACTGGAGGTGTGGAGTTTGAAAGAAGTCAGTGTCTAATGAAATAAGCTATAGAGTTGCATTATGGGAAATGTAGGATCCACTGTTTTGGGAGCTTGAACCAAAACAAAAAGTCTAGACATCGTGACTTCTGCTTTTCTTTTCTTTTTTATCTGTCTCTTTTGAGTCCCCCCTGATTTTTAAGAAATTAATTGATGATTTTATTTCTGACATTAATATTAATTTCAATGCATTCACCCTCATATTAGGTAAAGAAAAGTACTGCCAATAAATACACATTTCATTTCAACAACTTAGAAATAAAATATATACAAATAATTGCATTTTTGATATTAATAATATTTTCGAATGTGTGATCTATTCAATTATATTCGAACAATAAAAAAACAAAAACAATATCCATAGTTACAACCATGCATTTATATACTCATTAATGCATTTTAAATTGTTTACGCTTTTCGCTGTAATCTTTTGTTTCTTAGCACGACCACCAGGGTTCGACTGCAACCGCAAGAACAGAAACTGCCAGCATAACAACAATACAAACCTACTGTACGCCCTGATATACAGTAAAACACCTCAGGCAGCAATGCACAGCGACTAAGGCTGATGTAATAAGATGTTGCATGAGTTTTATCCACGTTGTTCGATGTCGACTAAAATGAAAGAGAAAAATCCACCTGTGCCATGGAAAAGAAAACTGTCCTCTTGGGTCACTAGACGTTTCTTATTCATTACCAGCTATAAAGCCTGACAAAGAGAAAGCTTCTAGCCCTTCTTCGGCCTCTTCACTCCCTCGCTCCCTCTCTCCCTCCGGCTCTTCATGGAGAACAGAGAGGGGAATCATTCAGTGGTCTGAAAAGGTTAAAGTCTAGCCGAGGGCTGGAGTTCCTGCGTCTGCCAGGGGCACCTGAAGAGGGGCAAACATTTACGGGCAAAGAAAAGAAGGGGAGAAAAAAAAAATCAACAGCCTGCCCGAGAGCTGCAGGGTCCACAGTGAGTGGCGGTGTAGGGCCCTTGGAGAGTTTGTCTTGTAATTGAGTCAATTGTTGACCCCTTGTTCAGCCTGCCTCTGCAAATCTTGGGAGGAAAAGCCTGCCGAATAATTAATGTTCTCTCTCCTCTCCCTCTTCATCTATCTATCTCCTCTTTATCCCCCCCCCCCCCTCTCTTTTTCCCTTGCTTTCCGTTGTCTCAGAGGATAATTGTGCTATGAGTCAAAGGCAGTCATTTAGAGGAGGGGGGCTGTTCAGGGATCTGCTGAGGCTTACAATCTTCTTTTCACCCCAAATCTTTCTTACCCCCCCCCCCCCCCCCCAACACTCACTCTCTCTTCTCTACTGCATTCTCCCGCTTTTTCATTCCTCCTTTTGTTTGCACCGTGGGATGAATTTTAATCACTACACTCTCCACCTCCGATCTCAGTCCCCCCCTCGTTTTTTTTTCTCCCTCTCATTCCCCAGTCTGGACACTCATTCCCTGTTTCCAACTTATATCCAGCACTGCAGCAGCGTCTCGCCTTACCACTCCTCGAATGATCAGCCCCTCAAAAGTCAAAGAGCCAAAGCTCTGAGAAAACAAGGACACAGAAACAGCCCTTTGATGACGAGAGGAAAGGGAGTATTTGTCACTTCAGGTTTAGCACAGGCCAAATGTGTTTTACAGGCGCGGGGACAGATGAGAATTGGAAGAGAAAGAAGGCGAGAATGACAAAAAGTTTAGGGTGTGGGGGGGAGGGGGGGGGGGGACGGGTCGGGACATCAAGACAGAGAGAGGAGGGTCGCATTCTGTTTGTGGAGAGCGATCATTTTTAAATGCCTCTTTCATTCAAAAACACTTTGTTTGCATAAGGGCTCTAGTGTTGTGCTCCTATTGTGGGGGCTTATCCCGAGGGACAGTGCGAGCCGGGGACACCGTTGTCATTCACATTTCACACATTTACCAATTAGCAGATTCTCTTACCCGAATGGTTTGACAAAGAAGTGCATTATTACAACTTGAAAAAGTTAAGACTAATGCATATTATCGGAGCACAAGTGTAATATCCACGGAAGTAAGTTAGTCATGGAAATTACAGGAAGTAATCACAGAACAAGTGCCAAGAGTAAAAGCTAAAGGTCACCACATCACCACGTGTAAAGCCAAAGGATTTTTATTTTAAAAGAATTACGAGGTCCCTCAGTCCTTCCTCATTTTCTCTCTGCAGGCCACACACGGGCGGTCAGCCTGCACATTTGTCCCAGTCTGACTGATCTGCACCAGCTGAAGACATTTACAAGGGACAAGGGACAAGGGAGGGTCAGACAACTTCTTGATTCTTTTTTTATGGTGATGTCAGGATAACTGCAATAACTTATGGAACAAGTTGATTAACCGAAAGACACTGAACTTTGATCCCTGTGGTAACGTACAGTGTGTCTGCAGAGGTGGGTGGATTTATCATTTTGAGGTTTAAAGTATATTTTCATGCTAATACTTTTGCTCAAATAAAATGTGGGGTGCAGGATTTACTTGAGTCACTTTAATACTTCCTCTCTGGAGAATAGCCTGATGAGTGAGACAATACCATAGACTGTATATATAAAGGACAATACCCTGTTTGATCTGGTGTTATACAGGGAGAGAGTCAAGTCCTCGCTGCCTCCCTCTCTGTCTCTCTCCACTATCCGCGGCCCTTCTTGTGGAGTGTTTGTTAGGAAATCCTGAACAAACCGCGGCTGTTTGTTCTCTCTTTGTCAATGACGGGTTTTTATTGACTTCTACTATTGACAATCGCACGACTCCTGTTGGCCTCACACAAGCTGGATAACGCTGTGCAAATAGGTGTATGTACACACACATTCACAATCTGTCTGAAACACGCTCACAATCTGCGTCCGAATCACCCCGAGCACATTGTGGGGGGGGGGGGGGGGGGGGGGGGGGAGAGAGGGAGAGAGAGAGAGAGAGAGAGAGAGAGAGAGAGAGAGAGAGAGAGAGAGAGAGAGAGAGAGAGAGAGAGAGAGAGAGAGAGAGAGAAATTATACATTAGAAAGAGAAGAAGATACTTTAAATCAACGCAAAAACAATTATGTATGTAATGTCAGGTGGAAAAAGCCCTCTAGCTTGGCACTAATATGTTGTTCTTCCACAGAAAACTCTAAAAATCAACCACTATATGGACGTAACTGAGTGCATTTCATGTTGAAACAAGAACACTTTTCTGTTGCCACCAACTCGGAAGCACATTATTAAAATATAATTGTATGCTGGAGCATTAACATTTCCCTAAACTGGAACTAAGAGCAGGGCTCAAGCTAAAGACGTCCTCTCCTCTGTCATATCTCTGGGAATTTGGGATGTTGAATGACCTGAGGAGGAGTTGCTATTCTCTGATCACACACTTATTACAAATGTTGGATTTGTATTAGACTACATCCATGTAAAGGGCTTTGAAACACCATTTAGACCATGATGTAGGCTGATAGAAATATACGAGTTAAATTAACAATGAAATGTAAAATTCTGTAATCGTTTTTAAATACAGAGTTTGACGAGTGGGATTCGTCTGAGCTCTTTTCAGTGTTTCTAAAATACCATCTACAGTCCTGTCTAAGCAAAGGTGTGCCGACATGCGTTTGACCATATAGTGTATGTTTTACAGGGCTTCTCGAATGTATACAGACAGCAGTTGACACTACGGTGAAACACGGCTATAGTGAACTGTCATCGTCGCCATTCATAGCCGTTAAACGCATCAGTGTGAATCCAGTTTACTCAAACAGGAGAGAGGAGGACTCTCCAGATTCTTTAGCTCTGACTCAGAGCAAAAAGAGAGCTGAAGAAGGGAGAAAGCGAGAGAAAGCGAGAGAGGGAGATGAAGTAGTGAGAAAGAGGTTGACAAAAAACACACAGGGAGCGGAGCAGAGCTTCCGTGTCAATGGAGGAGATCATGGATGCCAGTAGGGGGCTCAGCCTTCAACACAATAGACCCCCAACTGAGCCAAGACCCTTAATACCCATACTCTTATTTCACACATCTTTTCAAAGCATCCATACAAGCCACATCCCCACCCCGCCCCCCCTACCCTCCATACTCTGGCCGTGCCCCGTGATTGCAGCCGGGGTGACAATAGCGAGAAAACCCTCAGTGCTGCAACTGGAGGCCGTCCGGGGACTCACGCAGGGGCCATCAGGACACCTTGTCTTTGTATATTGGAAGACAATAGCGACATCTCAGGAACAGCAGTAAAAGCTTCCTCTGTCCTGGCAGGGAGCTGTTAAGAACGACAGGGACATCAAGTGTCGGTGATAAATGGGTTATTATCATCGGATCTAAGGTGAAGTGTGGAGCTAGTAATGAGTCGCTGCGTCAGAACTACAGTTACCACCGAGAGCCTGTTGTGCTGCCACACAAATGACGATCGCAACTGCGTGACGACAATTGATGTTAGTCAAACGGAAGAAGTTTCTTCAGAGATAAATACTTTTTTGATACTGTGACACCTGGATGATGGAAATAATCTTGCAGAATTATATTGAGAATTTTACATTAAGTTACAAACATTTCCGTCAGTATCCAGTAACAAGACATGAATACTATATAATTATAATAATAATAATAATAATAATAATAATAATAATCAGAATTTAGTTACTTTCCATCCTGTTAACAAGATCCGCCACTAAAATAATAAGAAACAACCCCTCACAGTATTTATTAAAGATCTCAACGTCTTTTTCGCTGTGATCTGGACGGTGCAATGAGAGAGACATGCAAACATTTATGTTCTGCAAAAAGAAAACATCTTGGAAAAAAAACTAAAATCGCCGGGAGCGGGAGGAAAAATATACCTCAACATCCCAGGCAGCTCCAAGGGAATTCTGGCTCAGACCCAAACACTGGAAACGGGGTGAAGAAGGCCAGGCTTTGTGGAGTAATGGGGTAGTGAGCATAGTGAGGGGCGTTAGGTAACTAAGAATGAATTTACATTGGCAAAAATGTTACTTTTTGTGAGAAGTATGACATGAGGCTTTCAATACACCTTTAGAAAATGAGGGTTTTCTATGCAAGCGGGCATAATTTATCTTTTATCTCATTTATACTAAAACAATAAGTGCAATAAGTGATTTCTTTTTATTAGCCCCTTTGCTGCTGAGGGAGCTCATTGCATCAGTACCCTAAGGGGCATTATCAGGCTATCAAACTAGCCTTTAGTCATGATCTAGCTTAGCTCCACTAGCCTCTCAACCCGGCTACTGGCCTCCACTCAAGCAGACCCCCTCCTCCATTTACAAGGCCCTTCAGTAGCCGACTGGTTGCTAGACAATGTGCTTGGTTATGTAAAGACCCTCCTGCACACAAAAGCCAATGTGGGCGCCTGTTATGTGCAGCTCTTCAGAGCCCCGGGTCAGTTAGCAGAAGAGCTCTGGCGCTAACACTCAAAGTTAAAAACGTTTGCTCTTCAATGTGTTTACGAAGAGGAGAGGAGAGGAGAGGATGGATCAGTGAATCATCTTCTACTGGCTAATTTCACTTCCCCTCAACTTCCAAACCCCACTTGGCCGAGGTTAAACAACTCCCTTGTTGACCCGCGGGTGTATTAGAGGGTTGTATTAGGAAAGGTGAGTGTGTGAATGCGTGCGTGTACATGTGTGCGTACACACTGTGCATATGCTTACCGCCAGTTACTCTGGTTCTTGCATATCTCAAAATCTATCTATTAAAATCTATTCATATCATACATATTCATACAGCGACAGCCCTGAATTTTAAAGCATTATTACATGTGTGTGTGTGTGTGTGTGTGTGTGTGTGTGTGTGTGTGTGTGTGTGTGTGTGTGTGTGTGTGTGTGTCTGTGTGCATAGGTGACAACAGACAGCAAGAGCCCTCCAGGCAATGACACGGTGGTAAGCCACTCACCTCAGACACACCACCAGTCTGCTCTGATGGCCAACCAGCAGGGGAAGAAGTACTGAGGTAAAATCAAGCCACTGTTTGTGTGTAAAGGTTCAACTTAAAAAGACACACAGCTTTGCTTACACAGAGCTACACACAGATCCCGTTGATGTTTGTACACCGCAGACTGTCCCCTAACATGCTGCCTGTCAGAGATCAGGCATGACGTGGAACCACATAAACATGCCAAAGGCCTGACTGTGGGAAATTATAGTACTGAACAGTTTGGCTTCAAGAAACACCGCAGAATTAGTTTCCTGGGCTTCAAAAACAGTGCATGAAATATGATTTAAGGACATTTGTTAATGTGACGACTTGTCTTTAAGTAGAACACCATGTATTTACCTTGAGGTTCACTTTCATAGAGGATGAAAACCAAATACTGAAATAGATTTTACAGGTAAATATTAGAGCTGATCAGATGATTGATTATTTCTATAAAGAAGTTTAGCAGGTTTATTGTGCCATTTTTCTTATGTGATAGCTAATCAATATTGTTTGGGAGTTAATTGAAGACATTAACTTGGGCTTTTTTAAATAAAAAATAGAAAATGAAGCTATTTTCTCACATTTTACAACTGATGATTGAATTGCAAATGTTATACGAGAGCGAACACAAACCTCCCTGTGTTTATCTCAGTTAGGTGAATGAACAGCTGTACACTACTGAACAGCACTATTTATTGTGTGCAATTATCATATACTGTATACGTACTATTTATTTCCATTGCAACCAGAGACGGTAAATGTTTTACAGAATCTTGTCCCGGAGATAAAACTCACAAAAGACAAAGTTGTGTTTAGGCAACCTGAGGTGAACCTGGACCACAGTGAACTCCTACTAATGGGAGTTTTTCATCATGCTCTAGACAGTCACCTCCACCCACAGAGAGAAAACACCCATATCTCTGACCATCTAAACACACACACTTGCACAGGGAGACAGCCAGAGACACACAGATTCACTGTAGAGGCACTTACACGCATACACTCACTGTGACACCCAATCACCCTCACACAAACGCAGCCTGACAAGCTGGAGCATGTGTGACAGAGCTCGTTGGTTGGAAACAGACATCCCTCTGCCCCGAGGCTCGGCTCTATCCCACAGGAAGCTGGAGTGTGAGCTGGGACACACAAGACGAGGGAGGGACAGAGGGGGGAGAGGCAACCACAAGGATTCAACTCACCACCAACTGGAACTACATAGGAAAGGATCTGATCACTTGCTGATCAGTTTATTTGTAAATATAAATTGATTTGTTAGTGTTACTCAAGTTACTTAAATGAACATCAGCCTCATCAGCCCAGTTTATTTGTGTGCATGTGCACATATTTCTTTTATGTGGCAAATCAGATTCCAGTGTGAACTGGTCACGGTCCAGAACTGACCCGCATGTTCTAAGAGAGCAATAAAGGCGTCACAAGCCAGCACGCTGTCGTATGAAGTAAACATTGGAGGCCACTGAAGTCAGCGTTTTGCCTGTGAGTTTGTGAGCAGATTGACAACGAGGGTGAGAGAGAGAGAGAGAGAGAGAGAGAGATAGAGAGAGAGAGAGAGAAGAGAGAGAGACAGAGAGAGAGAGAAAGAGAGAGAGAGAGAGAGAAGAGACAGAGAAGAGACGAGAAGAGAGAGAGAGAGAGATAGAGAGAGAGAGAGATAGAGAGAGACGAGACAGACGAGAGACGATAGACAAGAGAGAGAGAGAGACCGATAGAGAGAGGACAGAAGAGAGACAGAGAGAAGCAGAGAGAGAGATAGAAAGAGAGAGAGACAGACAGAGAGAAGACAGAGAGAGGACAGAGAGAGACAGACAGAGAGAGACAGCGAGATGAGGACAGCCAGAGAGAGAGAGACAGAGACTAGGAGAGAGCACAGCGACCAGAGACAGAGGCAGAGAGTACCAGAGCGAGACAGCAGGAGAGAGCAGACAGACACAGAGAGCATGGACAGAGCAGACAGAGAGACAGGAGACGACAGCAGACGAGGAGATAGAGAGAACGACGATAGAGACAGAGACGGAGAGAGAGGACAGAGACAGAGACAGAGAGAGAGAGAGACAGAGAGAGAGAGAGACAGAGAGAGAGAGACTACAGAGAGAGGAGAGGAGAGAGAGGAGACAGACAGAGAGAGAGAGAGACAGAGATAGAAGAGATGAGACAGAGAGAGAGACAGAGAAACAGAGAGAGAGAGCAGACAGGAGAGCGGAGAGAGAGCGAGAGAGAGAGATGAGAGACAGAGAGAGAGAGACAGAGACAGAGACAGAGATACGAGAGAGCGAGAGAGAGGAGAGGAGAGGACAGAGAGAGATAGACAGAGAGAGAGAGAGAGAGAGAGAGAGAGAGAGAGAGAAAAGAGAGAGAGAAGAGAGAGAAGAGAGAGAGAGAGACAAGCGAGAGAGAGAAGAGAGAGAGAGAGAGAGAGACAGAGAGAGAATAGACAGAGACAGAGAGACAGACAGAGAAAAGAGAACAGAGAAGAAGAGAGGATAGAGAGAGAGAAGAGAGACAGAGAGAGAGAGAGACAGAAGACAGACAGAAGAGAGAAGAAGAGAGAGAGAGAATAGAGAGAGAGACAAGAGAGACAGACGAGCAGAGAACAGAGAACAGAGAGAGACAGAGAGACAGACAAAGTACAGAGAAGACAGAGAGAACAGACAGACAGACAGATCAGACAGAGACAAGAAGAAGACAACAGAAGACAGAGAGACAGAGACACGACAGAGAAGAGAGACAGAGAGAGACAGACAGAGACAGACAGACAGACAGAGAGAGACAGAGACAGACAGACAGAGAGAGACAGAGACAGAGACAGAGACAGAGACAGACAGAGAGAGAGACAGAGAGACTTTCAGATCAACTTACAGAGCCGGACACAAGCTTGGACCCAAGGTTCCAGATAATCACCAACAACTTCCCTCCTTGCACAACATCCACATCTGGGGCCCTTCGCCCACTGTACGCCCAAGCACATGCACACAACATGTAACATTCACACAGACGCATTGACATGCACAAGTGCTCACCACATTTCTGCTCCACAGCTGCACAAGAAGACAAGAGCCGATAAATAACCCCTTTGAATGGGATCCTGTGGGTTTCACTGTTTGAAACTTTGAACATCCAGCGATTGTTCTCTACCGCGTAACAAATTTCCGTTCATATCCCAAATGAAATGTTCCTCTCACCACTCTGAGAAGTCAAGACAGTATTTGTCAGTCTGTCAACAGAGCAGGACTTTTAATGGACTACAGGTGCTTGCTAATAAGGGCAAGTAAATGTGGCACAGCAGAACAACTGTCCCGTCCTGAATAGAAATAACGGGAACAGAGTGATGGACAAAGGGGGTTTAACTGCTGGGGAGACCAGCAGCCGGGAAAGTCCAAGAAAGGCACAATCTGCTGCGGAGTCATCACATTTAGGAGAAGCTTAAGTGAGACTGTATAGTTGTGTGTGTGTGTGTGTGTGTGTGTGTGTGTGTGTGTGTGTGTGTGTGTGTGTGTGTGTGTGTGTGTGTGGAGATATTCTCCATCAGATTCAAGGGGAAACAAGGATTACTAGGATCAATGAATGACACAGACTGTACAATAAACATTATGTGCATGTATATTAGTGAACATGCGAGTCGGACAGTATTTCGACACTAAATTGTAAACATGACCAACACCTTCTACACAACCTTGACCAAAATAATGTAGCCTAAGCTTAACTTAAAAACAAAAACTGAGCCAAATCATATAATCAATAAAGCCATGATAAAATAATTAGAAGATCATAAGGACATAAGGATATTTTATATGTAAATGTCCCCGTTGTGGGACTAATAAAGGATTTCTGACTCTAATTGGGTTGCATCTAGAGATCATTTTCATTATCTGTTAATCTACCAAATACTTTTTCAATTAATACAATATTGTGGTTAATAGAGCGTCAACAAATAGAAACAAATGCATCACATTTGGGGGGGGCATATGTTTGTCACTTACGAAAGCAATAAACAAAGTGTGAAAAGAAAACCAAAAGCTTAAACAATTAATCAATTATCAACATGTGTGTGTTATATGATGTATAAAGAAATGCACTGCGCAGCCTGGCAGCATTTCTCATCCATTCATCCTGTTGAGCATTTCCCAGCATGCACTGGGCGAAAGGCAGAGAACCAGCCTGCACAGGTCGCCAGTCTATCACAGTGCGAACACACAGCGCTGTACTCTGTGTGAAAAGAAAAGTGAGCGTGGATCCCTGTTGACCCTCTGTGTATTCAGATGAGTCTGGTCCAATAAGCCCCGGCATAAATGCCCAGCATGGTACCTCGATCCTCCCCGCAGTCCAAAGACCAAGAGACTCACTCTCACAGCCTCTTCCTTTCACTGTACGCTGCCCTCTCTCTGTCTCTCCCCGACGCTCACAGAAAGACAGTATCTCACCCCCACCAGTTACTCTTCCGTTATCCCACGCTCTCCTCAAACTTCTGCTAGCAGGTGTGAGCTCCTATCCTACAAGCTAATCCCGCGCCACACCCCCTGGCATGAGGACAAGGATGATGACAAGAGGAGCATCAGAAGAAAGAAGTACAGGAGGAGGAGGAGGAGGAGGAGAGGACAACAGCTCTGGACCTGAAAAAACAACAGCTGCGACAGTCGCATTGTCATTCCAACATTTGTTTCATGCCGAGTGCAGCAGCAGGTCAGTTCACAGCATGGGAACCACAGAACTGACACGGTGTTGCACCCTCAGCCCAAAAGCAGGTTCAATATTGTTTAGAGCTGCAAGAATTAGTCAATTATTCGATTAGCTGACAATTAATGTGCAACAATTTTGATAATTGGAAAATCGCTTTAGTGTTTGATACTTTTCTTTGTCATGTACATGACAGTAAACTGAATATCTTTGGGTCACACAAAACAAGACATTTGAAGAGGTCACCGTGGAGGTGATTAATAATTAATCTATAGTGAAAATAATTGTTAAGAATTGTGTCCCCATTACCTACAGTACATTTAAAAAGCTTTAGAACAAGAATCTCTTAACAGCCAATTTGGACAGGAGGAACCAATACATCAAGTCCTTTAAGGAAATTGAATTTAGCAAAATTCAAAACTGAGATTTGTACATGTAACATTTTAGGGTCATGGATCACTTTTAAACCAGTCTTTACGTTCTCTCCAATCACTTTAAGGTAACCATAACCATTCCACTCACACAGAGGCTCTCCTCAGTAGCACAGTCACAGTGTGAAACCCACCACAGCCATCACACCTGCGTCCATCCAGTCACAACATGTAGGTGAGCCGGTGCTCCGGGTCTTCTCCCAGAGAAATGACCTGCAGGGAGCTTTGTGTGTGGCCAACAACAGAGGCTACTGATGCTGAAGAAACAACAATATGTTTTAACATCAAGAGCAAGTGTTTAACTAACAGCTGTGTTGCCATGTCACTCCTACTTTACGTATAAGATGAAGTTTTCCACAAGCTTCTAGGATGTTCACACACTCTTGTCAGCATAACGCTGCATATACCATGTGGCTTTTTAACCTTGGGCTGCTCTTACACATGGGAGGCCATGTTTCATGTTTCACCACACACGCTATAATCATGTGTGTCTTACAGTCCTTCTTTACTGGCTCTTTTTTTGTTAGTTATTGGCTACCAGGAAATGAAGGCCCTCCCCATGTAATTAATGGGCACAATTATGTAATTGAGGAGTGGTCTGCAGTCTGCTGCAAATAGGACCAGATGTCCTGCTGCCCGAGAAATGCAGTTGTTCTAATCACTTACAGTGGGGTCAGCGCCCATACCAAGACCTAGCTCGCACCCACGCAGTTACCCAGGCCCTCTTTTCTTTCTCTTGTAAATAAAGACTTAATGGTTTACAAGCCTTCCAATAACCGTAATACCTTCAGAGCGAATTAGCTCACAAAGCAGCCAGACACACAGGCTGGATTGAACCAAGACGGCCGGGAGGAAGAAATACACCCCTCTTTTTCTAAAGTAGAGTTTTAACTTGAAGGATAATGTTTGTTAGACTTTGTGTTTTTAAAAAGACAATTTAGTGATTAAAGCCTTGACAAAAATGATAGGATATATTATCTCATATATTTATATTAAGATATATATATTATATGTGTGTGTGTGTGTGTGTGTGTGTGTGTGTGTGTATTATTGTGGTGAACCCCGACCAACCAGCCTCTAGATTTGAAGTTTGGATCAGCGAGGCTGATTTACATGCTGCTGATGTCATCCCCTCGCTGTGTATTCAGTCCTGCACTGTTACTGAGAGGCAGCGAAAACCTCCCTGTTTCCAAAAGTTAGAGAAACTCGGCACTGAACAGGCCTTTCAGTGTTCGAGTACAACACAACGTGAGGAAGAACTCCAACTGGTTTGTATTGTTTAAGGCAACAAGCGGTTTCATTAGACAATCTGTTACATTTCAAGTTAGAAATGCATTTTTACCACAGGATTCTTTTTACAGTTTATTATATGTAATGTTAAGCTGAGCGAGTTACTCTCCTTCATCCTAAACATCACAGAATCTATTCGAAGGCGAGATGTGGGCCCGGATCTTTCTCATGCTCAGCAAAACAAACAGTTATTGCTGGCTTGAGAGACAGAATCATGTCTTATCTGATCCAAGTTCTTGTGTAGAGACGTAAATTATTTCTGGAGTACAAACTACTTGTATGAGGAAATCAGTTTCCGCCTCAAATTTCTTTAAACTAATTATCTCATTTATAAAAAAACCTTCTCTGTGCTCGCAACAGTTATGTTGTAGCTTCCAGCAACATTTCCAGGGCTAAAAACAAGAAAGGTGTCATTAAAAATAGATAAAACATCTAAAACATTAAAAACGATTGTTGCTCAATAAGCAACAGAAAAAGTCAGTGCAGTTAAGTCAGGCAGGGCAGGGCAGGGCCAGGCAGCCAGGCAGTCAGTCAGCCAGTCAGGACGGTTGAGTTGTAAATGTGTTCCAGCAGGAAAAGCCAAGCTTCAGAGCAAGGCGAGCAGTCTGGAGTCGGCAACTTTCCCCTGCTCCAGCTAGCGCACCGCCCTCCCTGCAGCCCACCCAAGAAGCAGCCCATGGGCATAAATTTGAGAGCCTGACTCGCTGCGGATTTAAGACAATCTGCATCTCTCTCTCTCTCTCTCTCTCTCTCTCTCCCTCCTCCACACTCACTATGAAATTTTTCTCTCGTTCACCCTTTACTCTCTTCTGCCCTTCTTTCCTTTCCAACGAATTCCACTGTTAATGAAAATGGAAAGCTCTTTCTCAACGTGTGCCAAAAATATTATTTTTCTAAAGTCTTAAGTTTGCAAATATGCAGCAAATGCACTGGAACTGTATTTTTCGGTGTTACTGTACGATCTTCATGAGGGATTCTACTTCGTCTCTACTGTAAAGGAGACGTCGGCGAAGCTTTGTTGAAACAAAGTTAATTACATCTCACAACCTTCGCTGTTTATCGTTTCATGGAGGGAATTATTTTCTCGATAACAGCTTCAGCAAAAAAGTTATACTGCTAGTTTCCATTTACGTTTTATGGCACCGCACCACTGAGAACATAACTGTAAACAATATTTGATGCTACAGAAAAAAACATCCCGTCAGTTCACTTCAGTTTAGGATATCGCAAAACCAACAAAACAAGTACACCACAGCACTTTTGTTAATTACGCACTGCTGAGCTCCTCAGCCTAAAGGAGTTTGGTTTGGTCGCAGATGCTCCTCTTTGACGGAGGATTTATCATCGTTTCTGCTACAAAAACAATCAACAGATGTCACTTGTGAATCAAAATGAAGGTGTAGAGTTTTCTCTGAGTCATCAGTGAGAGTCTGCGACTTTCCACGCGAAGTCTGATCAAAGCGCTGTCATGTCAAATCTGTTGTAGTAAATATGAAGCTGAGGGCGTAGTTACCTTTGACCCACAGCAGATTCATGTCACTGTATCAGTGACAGATCAGCCTGCATTTGGCTTGCAGTGGTAAGTCATGTGCGTGTCACTGTGCTACGTCCATGCATATGGACTGACTTCCTGTTATGGCATCTGATCTGGTTAACGTGGCATCAGCAAGCCACTTTCTTACAACTGTCACTTACTTACAGAGCAGGGAAACAGGAATAGAAAAAGACGCAAGAGGCCGAGCAGCAGAGGAGGAGAGAGAGGGAGAGGAGGAGAGAGAGAAACAGAGACAGAGACAGAGACAGACAGACAGACAGAGACAGAGACAGACAGAGAGAGACAGAGAGAGACAGAGAGAGACAGAGAGAGACAGAGAGAGACAGAGAGAGAGAGACAGAGAGAATGAGGTGATTTATACAGAACTGGAAACAAAAAGAGGAGAAAACACACAAAGATCTTTTTTTGTGGTTTTAGAAGGCTGACGATGCCATTTCCTTTCTCATAAACATGCAGTACGAAGCAATGTGGTTTGGGTCATCCATTGTTAAAACTTTAGTTATTGTAAATCTATAAACCGGGAACAGATCGAGATGTCCTTCATTGTACTTAAAGATGTATACATGTGGGTGCCGTTTAGGCTAAACACACTTGATCTTAATTTACTCACTTTTCAAAATCTAAAATAGCTTTGAATACTAATCTTTCAAAGTTCACACAGCTGACAAAGCGCTTTCTCGCACTTTTTATCTGGGATGTTTTGGGATTGCAGGATATATTCTTTGCATGATCACTGAGCAGCAGTTAACCTACCACCCAGTCTCCTCTAGTACCCTAAACTAGACTCAATGTCCTTAACATCGAGTGCGGACAATTGTCAAATATCGAAGTTTAAATTGAATCCTTGGCAAATGTTTCGTCTCGTTTACGTTTTCTTTGACCGAGCGGTATTTTCCTGATCTAAAAGAACTAAAATCGAACTATATTTTGTGTTCATGCAAAGTTCTATATTTTTAACACGGATGAATTGCGTCACACTTATTAAATGAACCAAAGGGTAAAACGTGTTTATATTTCATAAGGACTGAAACTCACGTATAGGCTCTGATATCAAACATTTAAAAATAATAATCAGCCCTAACAAGCACTCACTGTGTCACATAATAATAAATAAATTAAATATCAAGAAGCCCTCATATGCAGCTGCATCTACCGAACATCTAAACGTGCAACATGCCGCACACCACTGCATGAGTGATCATAAATATCCGCTCTGCTTTATAGATTATTGTTTAGATTCTTGCGGTGGACATTAAGTTGAGTTATGTGGAATTGCGGGTTGCTCAAGAACATCTATCGAGCCAAGGATCTTCTGATCTTATCTCATCTCCGATAACAGAGTTGTTGTTCATAAGGCTCGTCACAAAACACACCCAACATGGATATGCCTCTGCACTCTCTCGGCTGATCCTCTCCCTCTCTCTATCTCTCGCTCTCTCGCTTTGTGGAAGTCGGAAATAATTATTCCAGCAGTAAAATGTAATAGCTTATCACATAAAACGCTGGGATATTTAGTGACTTGCATATACACTGCTAAAGAGTAGTAATCTACACCTCTCTACTTAAAGTTCAAATGAGGGATTGCAGTTTTGTTGGAGAGGGAAGAAAGAAAAAAGGAAACAAAAATGAATCCGGAGCAAAAATGCGTTTAGATTTGTGTTGAATTGAAAAAGCACATTAAAACTCTTTAAGATGACCCTCCTGGCAGCACAAGGGAAACACTGGTCTTATTGGTGGACGTCAGAGACGCAGGCAGTGAGGAGGGTGAGTGTCTGATGGTAGCACCCGAATGCACCGTGGCTATGGCAACATGGTGAAATAACAAACACCGCCCCCTCCTCGCTTTCTGTCTGCCGACAGGACATCGCATTGTGAGTCATCAGCGGCAGAGAACACACACATTGAAACACACACGTGGCCAAAGACACTCACACATACAGATACAAACCCTTGCAAGAATAAAAAAAAAATGCTCTGCATGAATGAACACACAACAACAAACCCATCCAGTTTTCACTCACAGTTCAGACCTGCAGCAGTTTGATTCACTTTTATCAAACAAATGAAGAAGAAACAAAATCACAGGATCTTTTTTCTTCTTCTCTGCCTCCTCCACAGACGTTGCTAATGTTTCGCCTCTGTCATCCACAGCCGACCACCATCCCTCAAAGAAAACCCCAACCGCAAGCTCATTGTTACAAACCGAGCTAAAGTAACAGTGAGAAATGAGTAAGTATCTGTGTGGGTTGTTGGTGGTGCATGTGAGAGCAATTCACAATATCACCTGGATCCCATTAGCACTAGTTTGATTTCTAATATCAACCACGTGAGCTGATAGTTAACAGCATGCCTTACTGCTTTTACACACACACACACACACACACACACACACACACACACACACACACACACACACACACACACACACACACACACACACACACACACACACACACACACACACACACACACACACACACACACACACACACACACACACACACACACACACACACACACACACACACACACACACACACACACACACACACACAAATTTATCAAAAACAGCCACCCTCATTCAAAGCAGGAGGAGGGACGATGGGGAAGGGAACGACTCCGCCTTTTACTGTCAGCAGCAAAGCTTAAATCTATACAACACACACACACACACATAATCCCTCAGGCACACGCAAAAACACTGCATTTACTGTAAGATTCAACCAACATCATTCTTAATGCTGCCTGCTGCGCCACATGTGACCTTTCATGTCTAGCATTAAGGCATTAGAGCAGCGAGTTAAACCAGAGTGTTCCCACATTAGGGACCCGGACGACTGGTTAGTCGGTCCAAGATTAGTTTTTTTTAAAGGATCAGGACACGAACAGGGACATGTTGGGTTGTTCCTTTATTGTTTCATCGCGTGTTGTGATTCCAACCTCAATGGCGGCCAAGTATCCCATAGGAAATATGTTCATGTTGAATGATTGTGCAGATCTAAAGATCTACATCCAATGGTGAAGTTAGGTGCCGGTGCAGGAAGTAGTGGGACCTTTATGTACCAAGGAGGAAAGTAGTGGTGTGTAGATCAGCAACCCTGTCTCCAACAAAATACGTTTGTACACTACTAAATTGGCAAATACATTTTTAGAAAAAACTTAGGTAAAAAGGTTTCATCATGTCCTGAGCGTGGATATGGTACTGATAACATGTTACTGTTTATTGTCGGCAAAACAAATTAAATCATTGCTAGTAAACAACTTGCAGATATATAAAATGTAATCTGATTATGTTAGTTGCTGTTACTAATTGGTAGTTTATTAACATAATGTTTTGGGAGACAGGGTTGAGGAGGGGTGGTGGATGGGAAGGTAGATCATCAGTCACAGAATATTTCTGTATGAGTTTTGCATCTCTCCATAACATTAACCAAGTGTCTTAGTTGCCTTTGCCTAATTAAACTTTAACCATCGTTTATTTGCTGTAAGCAATCTTCTGCTAGATGTTATTTAGGATTTTTGCAGAATCCTCCAACATCACTGTTCCCTGGAAAGTTATTGGTTCCCTATTATACAGAATAACCAACATTAGCAGGGAATGTCCAGTCAACACCTCCCATCATCCATCTATTAAAAATAATTACACCTAATACAGCCGACCTCATTTGTCTACTGCTTTGACTGATTTTCTCTGCAGATCAATTTGTCTGATATGCTTTCTAAATCGGCGGGAAAGCTCTAAGTGACCATGAACAATGCTTTTCAGAATATTTCCCATGACTGCAACATTTTTCCTTTCTATTATGTGTGCCCTGTGGCTAATGCGAGTAGAGCTGTTTAAAGTGTCTAATGCCTTTGCCCTCTGGTGTCATTCATTCTCATTTCAGCATCATTTGATGCGTTATATTTCCAGGAAGAAGGACTCTCAGTGAAACCATTAGTACAATCTAACCTAGTGCACATATTTGCAACAATGAATACAGATCACTGGCTCCCATGGGATAAACTTTGGCAATAAACAACAACCCACGACCACAATCAATTCACTCTGGTCTCAATGAACAACGTCCATGAATGACGACACACAACGTGAATAAAGCCTTGCAGCAGTTTGAAAACAACCCAAACTCAATCCGATGAACCAAAATAACCTTCAAATACCAGACCCTGACACGAGGGAGCGGACCGTCTCTTCTTGAGCCTTGAAGTATGGGGAGGAAAACAAGAAGATGAGGAGAGAAAAGACTAGCAGGGGGATAAAGACAGAGTGTGTCTTTGCTTATGTGTCCTTTGGAGCATCCCCAGGCCTGTCTACTCTGTTCTCTCAGTGGCCGAAGCCGATCAGCTCCGCGCTGTGAGCCTACATGGTTTTAACCAGGGCCGGCACAGACAGACAGCTGCTATTAAACCCCGATTGTTTCAGGTTCACAGGGTGTGAAAGGGTCTGATTGAGGGGCTGTGATCCCAGTGAGGGTGGTCTTTCTCCCCCTCTCTTCCCCCCCCCCCCCCCCCCCCCCCCCCACCTCCCTCTCACTGGAAGGTGGGAGGGTGTTGGGGAAGAGGAGATTTGGTGAGGGGGGGGATTGCAGGCATCACGTGACACATGTTTCTTGCTGAGCGGACCAAAATGGAATCTAGACAAAAAAACACCACTTGTTGCTGCCTGCCTACTGAGTACCAGTGTGTCACATAACTGGCGGCCAACACACAACAATTAAACAGCAGCATTAATGCCAGAGAGAGCTACGAGGGGTTAAGGTTTAGATATTTTACATTGCAGATTTTGCTCTTGCACGTCTTCTAAAGGAACAACTGTAATCGCTCGTATCGCCTCTGCTTTAAACGTTGCTTCAGCGTACAGATTAAACATACAATCCTCCGCCTACCTTCGTTTATACTGACCTAATGGGAAAAGGAATTCATCCCACTAAATTCAATTGTATTCAACCTGATAGAGACTTATCAGTGCTCTGATATGGTTGCGATAAACCCCACCAGTCCTCTCCTGTGACTGGATAGAAGTCTTCCTGTATGGTCTATTTGTTTAAGAGCATTCCCATTAAGGAGCCTTTTGGCCTTAGCACACTTGATAAAGACCAGGGAGGGTGAGGAAGCTCCCCTGCAGAGCTTTTCACACATGGCCAAAGGACAAGTGCACTTTCCTCCCTCGAAAACTCTTCCCCCGGCTCAACCTTGAGAAGGGCCCGAGTGCTTCTCTGTAAAGAGCTGCATCCGTGCTGGTTTGCTTGATTTATATTTTCTGATTTCCTGTTATCAAACAATAATGTCCGAGATGCTCACACGAGGCTGTTCTCAACACATGGTAACTTAAGTTAGATTCCGCATCATAACATCTGACCATACTGTTTTGCCTCTTGTCCAGTGTAATCAATTAAAACAATATATAATACAATTATTTGGTAAATAGTCCACAATCCAATTTCCATTCCAAATAAATCATTGTCTTTTCCTCTCATGTATTTGGAGATCTACTAAAGACCCTTTGTGGCTTACAAATACACTCCCTATGAGTGTGTCTGTGCAAATACTGTTTAAGGAGGCTGTGAGTTTGTGTGCTCAGCACTTCTCACTGTCACTTTGGAATAAATAAGTGTTTGGCTGTGCTATTGAGTCCAGTGTTGACGCTCTTCAGTCCAGGGCCACTACATGCAGACCAGCAGCCTAATCTACCCACATTAGCAGCTACAGTCACCTTTTATGGAGATAATTAGATTAGATTCAATAATCTATGTCAGATTAGAGATGGATTATGGGAGGCTTCAATGCATGTTTATATTAGCCAAAGGAAACAATAATACAGCAACAGATTCAACCAGCTCATTATTTCATGTGTTTTAGAAGCAGTCTGCAGCCTGAAGCCTCACACAGAGCTCGGTGATTGCGTTGTTTTGTGGGTGTCCTGACATAAATCCACATTTGGAAAAGTTATTGGCACCTCAAGTATTTCAGGTTACAAGAAACAGCTGTTCTCCTCGGCTGTGCAAGATGATTTTAAAACCGTGCTTGTAGTCAGAGCACTAAAAAGAAACACTTCCCCCGGGAGATCAACGTATGAAAGTGTACATTTCTTATGTCTAAACTCGTTCGTGCCAGCATATTGTTCACATGTCCACAAATGGATAGAAAAGGAAGAACAGTCGCTACTTTGCGATGAGGAGGAATTAATCCACAAAACTCGGCGTATCACACATTTTGGTCGTCTAGTAGAAATATTATGCAGCTCAATTACTGAAGTTTGGAGCGCATAGCAAGTCAACGTTTAAAGCGTAAAAGTCACGCACAATCACCTGAAGAGATAAAGCCAAAGGAGAGGACGTACTAAACATAACACAACTGCACGTTTTTCCCCACTTCATAAAGTCCGACAGTGATTTTAATAGTGCCGAATAATTTAAATACACATTTCCAACTACGAATAAACTCCCATTTAGCTAATGGTCGCCTGTGATTTCAGAAGCGAATATGAATCATCAGCACAGCTTACCTCAGGTTAATGCAGGAACATTCAGCATGAAACTTTTTGACTTTTTGTCCAAGGACTGCGAAAGTCTGAGTTTCCAGTAAAAGCCTCCCTTCTCTCGACTTTCTCTCGACTTTCTGGCAAGACGCTGTCGGATGGAGATGACTGAATTCTTCACAGAAAGCGACACTTTATCCTGTTTCAGACGTGCTTCTCCATAGCGTTTTACTTCAGAGTCACTGTAAGCAAACGGTGACAGAATTGAACCCCATGTTCGGGCTATGGAGTCCCTCAAAGCGCCCTGGAGTTGGTTGCACAGCCAATGCGGGAATGCGCACCCCCTTCTCCCCCCCCCCCTCCCTTTCTCCAGTCTGTGGACCACCCCGAAACAGGAAGTTCACTTTTTGTTTTTCTTAAAAAAGGACCATGCTGCCTCAGTTTTCCCCTCAAAGTTAACATGCACTACAGCTTACTCGGGCTGTTATATGTTCAATTCCTCGCCATTTTTATTTGTGAGAAAATACAAATGCAATATGCAATATAGTTAAGTTATATAAAGACATTACACCATGCATAACTTTAAAAAAAAATACTTGTATGGACATGGCTGTGTCTATATTAAGTGCGTTGCTATCTAGTAATTGGGATAATCTATCTATAAATGTTTTTGTTTACTTTAATGGTAACTTCATAGCAGCTCCTCGGACAGCGTGTGTGGCTGGCTACGTGTGGGGATGCTGCAGATTGCTGCGCCTCGTCAGTAAAATCCACCACAAAAACCTGGACTGGAGTTCAGTCTGCAGCTCAGGACCAGGACTCCAGGCAGAGAGAGGAGAAATACTCTGCTTTAGTAAAAGTAGGAATACCATACTCTGTTACAAATAAATCCCATGCATTCAGAGATGTACTTAAGTAAGGATACAAAGAGTACTAGCATCAAATTATACTCAAAGAATCAAAAGTAAAATCACTCATCATGCAGAATGGTCCAATTAATTATATTATGTAATTGGATTTTTGATCACTGATGACTAAATGTAAAAGGTGGAGCTAATTTTATTCCAAGGGAACAATTAAGTTGTATCTTAATCGATAACAATACATCATCATTTATTTGTTGATTATATTTTGTATTATTCATTTGAATCTGCAAAGTAACACAATGTAGCAGAAAATGGAAATACTACAAGCGTCCTTAGTTACTTTCCACAGAGCCCCAGCATTTTATTTCTGTTTTATTTAGATAACATACATTCATGCAATATATGTACAAACAAAACGGATTACGCCACAGATATACAACATAAATACTATTAATCATATATAACATTTAACAATAAAATATAATGCAATTGTGGGTCCATAGTTAGTCACTTGTTAAGAAATGTGAATTTAATTAGTCACAGATTCATGAACACTGACACTAGTCTAAAAACCCACGGGTCCCAGACTCCCAGGTTCCTAATGTTCTGACTGTCAATAATTTGATTAATTTCAAATATTTTAGAGAATATGCGCCATTGAAGTATAATATCGACGGAAGCAGGTCTTGCATTTGCAATAACGGGGCCCTGTGTCAAAAAATAGTTCCAACACCTGCACTATTTCAGTGAAAAGTGTTGTTCTGGTGCATATTCTTTAATACATTTGTGCTTAATCCAATTATGCATAATGAGGAGTCATGGTTAACATACAGCTTAAGATGTTCAACTATTGCAGCATCTGCCATTTGCAATACAATGTTTACTAGTTATACAGCATGTTGATGCTGTCAGGTGACGGATACAGAGAGTAAAAGTCAGCTGTGAAAATGAAATAATTTAGGCTAAATAATGTTAAGCATGCAGTCCATAACTGTGTTCCTCAAGGATGTTTGATAAATATCTATATTTGTGTATATACACAATGCACAATGTATATATTTGTCCTATTTCTATATTTATGATTCACCCATATTATAAATAACACTTCCTGTATTTAGATATTCAGTTACATAGTTCGGTTTGAGTGTTGAGATTTTGAGATATTATATATATATATATATATATATATATATATATATATATATATATATATATATATATATATATTGAGATATATATTGAGATACACAAACAAATTAAATGTATGTCTTTATTAAGGATAATCAGACTTTCACAACATTTTTCATTGGGACATTGTTTTTAAATAGAAAGTACACATTTATCTATTATATTATCTGCATGGCATACCACAAATACTAAGTAGAAGAATATGTATTTTTGAAGCTGACATGTTAAAGGAGTATATTTAATACCCACATAGACCACAAGGTGGACCACATAATGAAGCATACAAGGCACAACAAGTTTTGCAACACCTGTTATTCTTAGACATACATTGTAAAACATGTTGAAATAAATGTAAATTAATCTACTTATAATAAGAAAAATGGATATTTTTGTATAATTGGCCTTATGAAGCCTGGTATATTTATTGAACAGTAGTGATAAAAGGAGTTCAGTAGCACAAGCTGAGTAGCCATGATAAGTTTCAGTCACCATAAAAATAACACATCTATAGTCATAAAGTACTTTTACTTTAAAGCAACAATGAAAGCGTGAACAGTTGGTGACCTGAACCCAGGCAGGAGTCCATTGAGAACATACGGCTAGTGTTTACATCAGATTTTGTGAATGAGAGTTGTGGGCTTTAGTCCTAATATAACTGCTGCTACAGCAGCCAAGTAGGGAAGTCTTGGATGTAAACGGGCCGACAGATGCTGGAGCCATATGCTTCATCTGACGGCAGAGAGAATCCAACACAGGCTTCACTCCAGATGATCAATGGAGGTGAATAAAGGTGAAGCAGCAAATCCAGTGAGCCTAATGGTTTTATTGGATTGTGTAAAACATGTATTGTTGGCATTTATTCATTGGAATTATTATTATTTTGTATAACGTATGAAATTGACACAATACGCAAGTATTATTTTGATTAAAATACATTTAAGAGCTGCTGAGACAGCTGTCTGAAAGGACTGGGAAAAACACTACCAATGAGTATTTTCAAGTAATAATATATATATGAGAATATATAGTCCCCTATGTGAAAGAAAAAGCAGTTTACATTTAAAAAATAAGGCATAGCGAAACTTTTTTGCTTAAAAAAATAAGAAACTACCAAATAATAAACAAAACAAAATAAACGCTGCCTGCTGCAAATGGGGTTACAGTGTAGTTTGAGGGCAGCGTTACTTAACAAATGGATTTATTGTTGATACATTTTGATTGCTGCAGAAAGTACTGAACAAGGATGTGGCCAACTGCAATCTAAAGCAGAAACAAATATCAAACTGCAACTTAAGTCATGCTTCATTGGTGCTTTTTTCTACGCTATGTTTCCAAAGAAAACACACATGTAAGGACCAAATGCACGTCTTAATGAAGCCTTGAGAAAAAGTAATGTTACAGATGTCCCCCTCCAAAGCTCGTAGAGGGCTCACAGTACTAGAGGGATTAGAGAAAGCAGAAGCAAAAGCTTTCGGCCATGCCGTCCAGTTGAAGTGAACACGAGAGCTGAGAGCTGTAAATGAGATGATGCTTCATCACTTTATTTCTTAAAACCTCGCCTGAGCATGTTAACTCAAAATCATTCAATGTCCTTGATCAGTCGAAGCCATTAGGTAGTATTAGTGATTGAACTTCTAAAATATACATATTTAAGGCCACTAGAGGATACAGAGAATCATGCACGTTAAGTGAGAGGAAGAGAAATCAAGTGTCACTAAGTCTCGAAGCAGCTGGACACCATTCCCCCGTGCAGCAAAATCCACAAAATCTTTCATAGGATTTGTTTTCCCATTGCAGACTGGCCCTTTGCATATGTTTTCTCCATAGAAAACAGCCCTGCAGGTACAACATATAAGGGTGATCTCCGCCTGCATTAGGTTTCACCTCACTGAAGAGAGGAAAGTTGGAGTGCAAGAGAAGAGCAATGCAGGAGGAGGAGCAGTTCTGCATGAATGCTGTGTACACCCTCAGCCACTGCAGGACAGGTAAGAGTGGCACAGAAATATAAGAAGATATGTAAACGACAATACTTCTACAATGATAGACAAACATATTGAAAAATATACTTCAACTTTTTCCTTTTTCTTTTATAATGTAATGTTCGTAACTTTTTCTTTTGTTGGAAATACTCTAGATCTAATTAAAATTAGACAACATATGTTTTTGATTACAAGTAGATCCTGTGATACATACAACAAACCAAGGCTTTGTTTCCCCCTATTTACTGCAATTTACTCTTACAAATATCTCTTTGCCTTTAATTGAATTGAATATATCTTTATTATTAAACTTCTGCAATGTGTTTAATGTTTTGGAGTTTTAATCACATAGATTGTTGGGACTTTCCATTATAAAAGATGTATACTTGCTTCTATCATCTAAGGCTGTTCTCCTTTCATTGGTTACTCTGGTTTGAACATCTCTCTTGTATTTGGGTAAAGATGGAAGGTTTCATTTATTACAAAGGGAGAACTACTTCAAATAAAAAAGATGTTAACAACTGAGCAATGGAGATTGTGAAATTAAGGTTTTAAATGGAGTGGGTTTTAAATATTTTACAGCATTATCTGATAGTAGCAGTGGTGGGCCGTCAGGGCCAGCAAGGCCTTCTCTGCTGGCCTAAACATCATCAGAATATAAATGTAATTTTAATATATTCTTTCCACAAATATGTATTAAATTATTCCCCATAGTCTATTCTCTTCATTTCATAGCTTTCCTCTTGGTTGCGCTGCTTCCAGCCTCAGATGGAGATTTGAAGGTCTGGCCTTTATGTTAGAGCTTTTATCCAATCATATTTCAGCCATGATGTGTTGCCAGGGTCCAAGAGATCTGCCCTTAGGCCTTCAGAATCAACAGTGCGGACGCCTGTAGCTTTAAGTGAACAGAAACCAAACTGTGGCGTTAACCAATGAGATTTCGAGTTGGCGACACCGGGGCCAGCTAGCAGGTGTACGATAACGTCGGCACGTGCACGTCTTTAGATTGGATACGCACTATTGAGAGGCAGAGCTATGCAGAGCTAGCAAGCTGAACTTGAACGAGCTAATTTAGATTTCTACAAGCTGTTTTTTTTCATCCCACAATGGCTGAAGGAGGACAAGAGATCGATTTGGTCGCAGATATAATTACAACGCCATTTTCAAGACGAACTTTTCAAGAAAAGCTAGATATCGTGAGAAGAGAACGGCCAACCCCGATGCTAGCGAGGCTATCTCAGCCGGGAAAAGGGTTTGTCCGCCACTATCAAATCACTAACTCCGAGCGGTACCCCCGGCTCACAGCCTCCGAGAGGCACTGCACATTGTACTGCTGGGAATGCCTGCTATTTACAACTAAATGCTTCATAAATATTAATATAACTCTGTTGTACTTGACTATGTTAAGGTGATGCAACGCCCGGTTATACTGCGTTTCTGTCTAAATGTATAGTTTCTAGAGCCATGGCGTCATAATGATGGTATTAAGAGGTGGAATAATTCAGGTAGGGTAGGACATCACAGAAGGCCTAGGTGTGAAATGCACGGCCCGCCACTGGATAGTAGTAGTACTACACGCCAAGCCAGTCACAAGTCGTTATAATTCACTGTACTGTTTTGAATGGATTATGTAAACTACACTGTAAGGCAATTTAAGCAAGAGATGGGCTGAGTAAGGGCACTGAAGAATTAAAGACTAAATTCAATTTTAAGAGAAATTTAGATATGGTTTGTTCAAAAAAGTTAATTATGCATTTTGATTGCTATTTTAATTAAAGTTGCCAAAAAAGTTAGAAGTCACAGTTGCGTATGGGTGAAATAAAGAGAACAAATTATATATTTATATAATATCATGATATGAATATATAATAGTTTATGTCATGTCATGTGTGTGCCATATTTGTCTGTGTAAAATAATGGAAAAATCCTTTAAAAGTAAAGATTGTTTTGTTTTGTTTTGTTTCGAGCCTCAGCCACCAGAGGGCAGCATCACACAAGCCTGAGAACAAGGCAAACCAAAACACCATGAAAACAATGCTGTCATATGTCCAATAATCACCATTAAAGAGAGGATGATATCATCACTTAGGATATATACAATGTGTAATACACATCCTCTATTCATTCATAATATTAAATGAAAATATGTGTATAGACACATACTGTATGTATTGTAAATAAATGACTTTATAACTTTGGTAAAGATAACTAATAACACCGAGTATAATCGTTTAGATTTTTACATCAGAATCTGAAAAAACCCTGTTATTATTGATTCTTATATTTGATAGTGATAATCAGGTCATGCAGGCTAAAGCAGCCTCACTGTATTAAAGTAAATGTTAAACTGAGTCATTTACTCCTTTAGCCTCATCCAGCATGCACTCAAAAAACTGTGCAAGTCTTGGCTGTTACATCTGTAAGCTGTCGCATTAGAAGTTGGCATACAATAACCTGATTGGATGGATTCTGTTTAGTCTTCCTTGACATAATTAGGTCCCCACAGGAAAGTATGTGGTAAGACCTGAGTGAGGGTTAAGGTGGAACAGTGCTGTGACAGTAATTCCCTGAGCTGTGCTGATGAAAGCTCCTGTTGGATCATGAACTCTTTAAACCCAGCAGCCCCTGTCCTCACTGAAGAACTTCCTATGAACCCACTTGTTTTTTTAAAAGACACTGGGCTTCAAAAACTAAAGAGTTGAATGGAAGGAGTCTCAAACCTACCTGAAGATCTCAAGGTCAGGGATTATTTGGAGAGTTTCATTCCTAAATAAACAGCTGTTTTGTTTTTTCTTTAGAGTTACTGATTAGAGTTTCACAGATTAAAAAAAGAAAAATTGGACTATGCTCGTCTGATGGCAGTACCAAAAAAATATTTTGGCAGACCTCTCCCACATCCCCTGCCCTGCCACAGCTCGGCCACTGAAATTTGCTGAAGAAAAACAAAGTTTCATTCATCAGAATAACCAGAAACATGCTGATATCACATTAGGGAGTATTTAAGTGTGGTAATTTGGTAAATTTGGTCATTTTCAACAGATTAATCACCCTGCAATGACTCAAATACATTAAGGGTTACTATATCCTGACTTCTGACATTTGTATTAATCCTCTTTGCTACATTATACTGTGGTTCCAGTACACAGAATACCAAAACCAATATCTTTATATTTTCAATGGATCACATGACTACTTGCACATACTCATGACAAACCCCCTGAGAGTTATCACATGACTCCGCAGTAACCCTCAGTTCTACTATGCTTTACAGCAACTCTAAGCTAATTATTTTTGTTTTCTTGTCTGCAACTTTACTAAACTGTTTTTATTAACTCCTACTGCTCTCATCAGCGCTGATGTTGGCTGCAGCAGTCTCTAAAATCCCACTGTACACTACCTGCTCAGCACCAAATGGCAGATAAGTTTCAACTAGCTGGTGAACAGAGTAGCAGCTAAAGAGACAGATATTTCCCTCAGTATTTGGTAGAGCCCAAAAACTGAGCTAGAATAGAGTGAATATTGGACTTACCTTCACCAGGTGGCCAGAAACACGACTCTAAATTAATGATAATGTTGCTCTGTAACTGCTGGTGATAATATGTGAATGTTGTGTTCACTGCCTTCAAGTGGCCAAAAAATCAGTTATTGCAGGTTGACGTGTCTGTACAGTGACAAAAACTAATGTATAGAATATCTGCCGACCGCTGCAGCACTTTAGTCCTGGAGGGCAGGGCCTAGCTTGGCCAGGTGCACAATCGGTTGGGAAGCTAGCAAGGAATCATGTTCGTCACTGACTCCAACTTTTTGGTAGGGGTGTCTGTATCATTGGAAAAGCTTCAATGGTCTGGGCAGAAATAATTCATTACAGTAGATGTTAGTTGTGCAGCCCCACGCTGCCAGGTAAGGATGCTCGGCAACGCCATCTGTATTGGAAGAAGCACATTATACATCTTCCCACTTTTCATATGCTACCGTTGTTCTCATCATCTAGTCAAAAGTGTTAAAGTCAGTGATACAATTAAAGTGATTAAATGTGACTGTACCTTGACATTACAGCAGCCATAGTCGGTTGACATAGAGCTGCTGCGTTTGAAGTACATTCAAATAGATAGTTAACCATTGTTGTCATGTGGGTTCTACAAAAGATTATTGTTGACCTGAAATGTATTCTAGATGGTAGGTACACAATATTGGTGTATGATATTGCTGATAAATACATGTTTGTACAAGAGACTCAGGCGGAAACTCTGACTTGCCTTAGGCTTAGGGCTTACCAAGGATTGTTCAAGTATCATGCAGTTTTTCAGGCTGGAGATAAGTTGGGTTCTCATTCTTTTAAAAGTAGGGAAGTATCTGCAATCTACTCACTTGTAGAAAGCCACTTATTTGACCAGCCTATTGGAAGCTGGAAGGTTTGGACCTCTCTGATCAGGCAAAAGTATTGTTGTAGTGAGTTACTGCACCTTTAGTCTTAAACCTAGATTTCCAGTCCCACAAAATAGCTTACTTGACAGCAGGTTACTATAACACAGTAGCATCTTTGACACTCAACCAGCTCCAAACATTGAACAAGCCCAATGCTTCTCTCGTTTACTGTGAACAATGGCTGTTTTTACAGGATTCTGGGAACTTCAAAGCACAGACATTTAGCAAAAAGGACACCCTGCAGGGCAATAGTGTGTCGGCTCTGTCAGAAATAGATTTTCCTCTGTTGATTGAACAAACTTCTCGCCCTCCTTAAAGGTCACATCGCATTTTTACAAGACAGATCAGAACAGCAG